>NC_134402.1:190228530-190413530 GCF_038048845.1 Mixophyes fleayi | reverse complement strand
GTTTCTTCCAGAATCCAAATCGATTTCTCACCCTCTCCAACAAAGCTCTCAATAACACCATCCTTCATACATCCCAAACCATATCCTCTCAAAGCTCTATCTCTGAACTGTGTCTTGTCTCAAGACTTATGTGCCTGTACCCACACCTACCACATCTGAATAGACCCTTCCTTAGCCTTCAAATCTTTAAACACTCTCTGAAAACCCATGTGTTCACTACCATATTTCCACTTATACTGCTCATATTGTTACACCTTTATTGCTATTCCAGTCTGCACTCTGAATTATGCTCACTACCCATGCCTCGATCACACATACAGGAATTTTCTGCTTGCTCGTCTTGGTGAAAATCTAAAATGAATCTTTAATAAGTCATGTTCATGTTTAGAAGCTATACAAGACGTTGTAACTAAGTCAGTATAATGTCTAAATAAGTGTTCTGCGCAACCTCACAACATCAAAATGACTAGTGTGTAAAGGAGGTTTATATGCTTTCAGCCTTTTGTGTAAAGTTTGCTGAGGCTCTTCAGGGCAATCCCTGAGTTCATGTCTTGACTGTAAATAAACAACCCATATGCAAATGGTATTACGCCTGTTTTCTCATCTGTTAAGATAACCTTGGCTGTTGGTATCTCAAATTCATGATATATTAAGTCATGTTAATGATAGTTATCATTTTGATATTATTAATTTCTAACAATTGATTTAGTGAGTAATCGATTACATCAGTTCCTGCCCTAACACACATGCTAGGGTGTATTTTTGTCTATAGCCAATTAACCTACCAATGTGTGCTTGCTTGTGGGAGGAAACCAGAGAACATGGAAGAAATCTGGGAGAGCAAAAAAAAATCCACACATATCTGGCATTTCATTGTTCTTCCCAGAAGATGTTGCCAGTTGGGTGGCATGAAGTAGCTGAGTAGAGGAAGTATAATGCTTCAATAATAATGAAAAAAGTTGGAGGTTATTATTGTCCACTTGCTGGCTGAGCTGGACGTACCTATATATTTTTTTTAGAATTAGTTAATTAAGTTATGCCTGGCTGCTGAGCATCTGTCATGACTGTTCAGACTGTGCCTATTCTAACTCCAAGAGCCAGGTGGCAAGTAAAAAGCAGCTGGGTGGAGCACCTGGGAAATGGTTACTTTAGAGCACTCTGTCCTGGTCAGAATCAAATCAATGCTGTGAGACTGCAGTGCTAACCACTGTGCCACCATGCTGCCCAAATGTCCCCAGTTTGGTACATTACTGACTGTGATACTGAGTATGAGAAGCTGTATGATATGTTAACAAGAAAACTTACCAAGAGAACTTGGTAATTCTATAATTTAATTCTTTTGAAAAAATATATTCTACCTGTTTTATGATAGTCACATTAACTGCAGCTTAGGTTTTATCATGTAGGATGCCAAGCCACCTGTAATTTCACTTCAAAAGCTAATTGTTCGGGAGGTTGCTAATGAGGAAAAGGCTATGTTCCTGATCAGTGCTTCACTGAAAGGCCCGGAGATGTATGAAATTCACACTACCTCAAAAGAAGAGCGGAATTCTTGGATGACACTAATCCGTGGTGCTGTGGAGAGGTACAGTTAGCAGTTTATATTATGCACAAGTGCACAACTCATGGGTCAGGACCTCTAATGGGGTCCCAATACCTTTTATGTTGCACTACATTCAGTTGGGAACTGTGTTTTTGGGGTCCCGGAACAAAGGCACGCTAATGCATTTTTATGCTCACAGTTGAAAAAAACATGAATTCCGTTGGTGAAATCTTCACATTCTAGGTTGTATATTTTGGCTGTGTTGTAGTAAAATAATAATGTAAAAGTAAGCTGGGCGCACATGGTTTATTTCATGTAGAAATGTGTTATGAACATATTACTCTGTGAACTCTGATCAAATTCAGCATGGTTCTTTGATCATTTTAGTTAAATGAAAAGCAAGAGGCTGTTTCTAGAATGCCTATTTCAAAGATTCAAAATGTCTATGTCTATGTGATAGGTGGTAAAACTACAGTGAAATGTACCTGAAAATGTTTAAAACAGTTTTGTTTTTTATCAACAACAAGTGTTTTACATTGCATTCTGGTACTCTGTAGCACATAACCTGTGAACAGTTTCTAGGCAGAAAAGGTTTACTATGCGTGTAGACTTGTTGTCAATTGTATTTTTTGGCTAAAAAACAAAATGTATCCTCCATGCAGTTGTCCTGATGAAGGGGAAGAATTCCCCAATGAAGCAGATGAAGAACGAAAACAGGCCATTGAGCGGGCTGCTAGAATTAAGGAGCTTCAAGGTAATGAAAAATATATTGTTTAAATTTTTCTGTAATATGACCGTACAATTCCACCATTGAAAAATATACTGAAAGTCATTGTTTTCCCTTCATTCATACAGAGCGCCTCAACATGAAGGATGCATACATCATGCAAACCCTTGGTGAAAAACTGCAGATTTGTATGGAAATGGCTGATTCATATGGTTTTGATGATTCTTCCCAAGGGTCCAAGGTCAGAATTCTTGTTGGATGTGATAATGGAGACAGCCTCCAGGGGGAAAGCATTCTTCTATCTGCCATATCTGAAGGTACAACTCCTTTGACAAGTAAAAATAAAAGTTGTATAACATGATTCCTTTTCTCCTGCATCAATTGTGGGGACACTGGAAACATTGGTCTGGTGTAGGAGATTCAGGCTTGTGGGCACTTTTAAGAACTTTAACAATTTATCTTACCTCCTCCCACTCTATACCCCTGTCCTGTTAGTCCTCTCTTGGGGGAGGTGCTTTTTCTTCCCTGCACTTCCACGATCACTAGCCAACTCTGTGGTTGAGATTGCCTGGTTGGTCCGTTTCCAACTGGGTGCAGTTCTTCCTTGGATCCCCTGCTTCTGCAGTGAGTTCCTGTTTCGCTAGGCCAGGGTCCTGCAGGGCCTGGGACTGCAGTCTCGAAAGAACGAGCTTGGCTCTAATGTCTGGGCAAGCGCAGCATGGTGCCTCGACTGAGCTATGTCGGGCAGCCACCTGGTCTTCGATCCACACTTTTACGTGGTTCTACCTGTTCCATGTGTTCGCATCCAGGTATGCCAGTTTTGGTAGAAAGGTGCTTTGCTCCGTTTCTTCTGAGTGTTCCCAGGAGAAAATAGGATTTTTATACTTGCGTAACATTGATTCTGTTAGTCCATTGGGGGACATCGTGCACCCACACACCTTTTTGATGACATGTTTTTTTGTATGAGCATATATTGTTGTTTTCCTGTTTCTGCTCGTTTCTCTATTGTCTCCTTTTCTGTCGGGATTGGTTAAACATACCTGAGGCCTAAGAGGAGAGGATTGTAGAGGGAGAGAAGCTAGGGTCAAGTGTTAAAGTGCCTACACACCTGGATCCCCTGCACTCTACCCCAATGTCCCGGTGGACTGTCTGGGTCAGTGTGTATTTGTTTCTGTGTGTGTGCGTGTTTTTCAAATTGGTGAATTATGAGGAATAATTTATCTCTTACCATGGTATATAGTTACTAGAAGTCATATCAGATTTACATATAAAAGCACGGCCCTGTGCTTTGCTATGCTTTTGCTTTTCGATGGTCAAAGATCTTGTCAGTGACTTCTTATATTCTTATTTCACAGTAGGGGTTGGTTTATCCTGTATATTGTTGCACACCCAATGTATTTTATCTTTCAGAGATGGAGAGAGCCCTTTCTGTGTTTATATATTTTCACAGTGATCTAGAAACATAAATGTGTGCTTAAAATTCCAATTGCATTCTCATGCACTGTGTATTTTTTTTTTTGCAGCTGAACAAATTCAGTCCCTTCTATTATCACAGTTTTCCAAACAATATGAGGATACCAACACTGGCGTTTCTC
The DNA here is from genome assembly GCF_038048845.1 of Mixophyes fleayi. Lineage (NCBI taxonomy): Eukaryota > Metazoa > Chordata > Amphibia > Anura > Limnodynastidae > Mixophyes > Mixophyes fleayi. The sequence goes on along the minus strand of NC_134402.1, from coordinate 190,409,665 downwards.
TTCTGCCTAGAAGATCAGAGACTTTTGGGGGCTATGACAGTAACTCTGGACATACAAACAAAAGTGAGATTATTTATTTATTACGCTAAGGAAAGAATTAAAGTGAAATTAAAGGCTGTTTGAATCTCAAATCAGAATTGGATCCGTACACTAACTAATCTTCTGGGATCTGTATGTGCAACAATTTAATTGTAAGCCTGACTACATTTCAGGCATGAAAATACAATCTAAATAAGGTATTCTACCATTGTAGTAATTTTTGCTCCGACTATATATAGAACAACAAAGTAATTATTCAGTAAATCACTATATTAATAAACAATAATAACGGCGCCACCCATTTTGTTGTCTGGAAGCTACATTGATATCTTATTAGAAAAAAATAGATTCTAGATCTGATGCAAGTCCTTATAAAATATCAGTGTATCCCTTTTCACATGTATAGATAGCTCTTGAATTGAGTTTTAAAATAAGTATCTGTTTTGATTTTGTATTGTTTCACATACACATATTGTGATACATATTATTTGTGATACATACCCTTGCCTGCACTACTTTTATTTGGAATGTCTCTATGTTGTTACTAGCCAAATACACTGTAGTTATTTGAATAAAAGAAAACTTGAAGTCATGGCCCTTCTTAATGAACTATAGTCTTTCAGCTTCCCTGTGAAGCTGAAAAGAGAATAGCAAATGATTTTGGCAATACAGTTGTATCCTTTTGGGGTTTTTTCCCCTCTCTAATATTTAGGGTTTTTTACAGCTTATTTTGTGAAATAATGTAGCAGGTTGAGGAAAAAGGAACAAATATGATAGGTAGAAAATAATCCGAGTTTTTTTTTCTTTGTCTTTTAACCAGGTACATGCTCTTGTCAGCATGTTCTAAATCTCTAAAAAAAATAAAGTAATGGTTTCCCATTCCAGTAAAACCGATTATACCTTTGTCTGTCTAGGAAAACACTGTATTCTTATGTCATTTTCACCATGTCTACGCAAAGCAACTTTCTCTTTCTTCCACTGCTGCCTTGTGGTTATTGAGAACTTATTCTGGAGTAGGCTCTTAGTTGAATCCTGTGAAACTGTTAAAATCTGAATATCCTTCCTCTATACCACTCTACCAATGGAAAATCAGTTTTTACTAAATTGCCTATGGAGTATGGTACATTTTCAGCTGATAGCAGCAAAATTGATATGTTTTATTTTTTCTTTATTAATTTTTCTTATAGTGGTGTTCAAGAACACCACTGGCATCTGGAGCAGGTACTAGACTTCGCTGAGACGCCTTTTCTGCCGTCCCTGCATCATGAAAATACAGCTCCTCGAGGGATCACCTGTGGTGTATCAGTGACCAGGAACCCGTTGAGTGCTTCCTGGGCAGCACAGCATGACACCTCGACTGAGCTATGTCGGGCAGCCACCTGGTCTTCGGTCCACACTTTTACCTGGTTGTACCAGTTCCATGTGTTTGCATCCTGGAATGCCAGTTTCGGTAGGAAGGTGCTTTGCTCTGTTTCTTCTGAGTGTTCCCACTCGTGATGGCGGCTTTGGGACATCCCCAATGTTCCCGGTGTCCCCCCCAATGGATACAGGAGAAAATAGGATTTCTCTTTCATCCATCTGGGGGACACTCCTTAACCATGGGGTTGAGTCGGGGGGAGGAGTCTGGCACCCAAAGAGTTAACTTTTTTTCAGCTGACAGCATATCACCCCCGCCAATTCCCACATACCTCAGTTTGAATTGGGTGCCCTTGGAAGAAGGTTGCACCTGAAGAGCTCCAAGAGAGACAGTGAACAGGGTTCACTGGTTATAGGTTTTTTCCTTTTCTTTTGACAGTGGCGAGAGGCTCCGTGCAAACGGAGCTGACTCGTGGGAGAAGCGCCTATCGGGGGGGGGCGGCCCCACTGACAGAGAGGTAAGAAGCGCTTCTCACAGCGGGAAGCAGTCTGCAAGAGACTCTCTCCGCTGATGCAGTACGGGTGCTGCGATTAGGCAGAGAGCTCCTTTACTGCTGAGGTTCCCCGGAAGCCAGCTGGAGTATACCAAGTTCCTCCTCCCATGGGGATGGCAGTGAATTCTTGAGGATGGCGCGCTTTGAGTAGCGCTAGCGGGGAATACATTTTAACAGGTTTTCCCCTAATATAAGAGAAAGGGCAAAACGCTGTTAAGGTAAACAACACAGAAGGAGAGCCAGTGGAAGGGGAATGTGTTTGAGGAACACCGCTCCCCCCCCCCCCCCCCCTGCTGACTGAGCACGTGGAAGATCCCTTTTTTGGCGCCAAGCTTCAAAAGGAGGACATTTGTAGCAGTCATTTGGAGAGAAGTGCACTGTTGACACATATCTTCCACGCTAAGTATCACTTTGTTTCTTTTGTATATGCATGTGTATTATAAGACTATGAGGTGTTGAGAGAACTGTGTTTAAGGAAAACTATAAAGTTCTCCAAATATGTCTTATTTAATCAGAAATACTATGATATGTTAAATAACCTAGTCTGTATTTTCTGATAAAGGTTGTGGAAGTGTTTGGGCGTGCCAAACATATTGTCTGTTCCAAATGTAATGCTAAATGGGCCCAGGTGTTCTGTGCTAATTGCAGTCATTACTGAAAAACCTGCTGCAGCCTTTCAGCTTGACTAAAAAAATGATACCTTATACTCTCTATATAGAGGAAAAGGAACAGAAATACTATCTTTTGACTGGTTCATAGATAAATATGTACCTGTATTTTGCGGTGTGGTAGCAAAATGTGAGAAAGATAAAGCAACAGGATTTCACCTAAGTAGATTGGGGAAATCACTGTTAGCAGAGACACAGAAGGAGATTCCAGTGGTAGGGGAATGTGTTGAGAAACACCTTTTCCCCTCCCCCGCTGAGTGAGCACGTGGAAGATCCCTTTTTTGTGCCAAGCTTCAAAAGGAGGACAGTTGCAGCAGTCATTTAAAGAGAAGTGCACTGTTGACACATATCTTCCCCGCTGAGTATCACTTTTATTTTCTTCTGTGTGTATGTGTGTGCATGTGTAGACATGTATATTATAAGACAATGATGTGTTGAGAGAACTGTTGTTTATGAGAAAACTATAAAGTTCTCCAAGCCTGTCTTGTTTAAATCAGAAATACTATGATATGTTAATATAACCTAATCTGTATTTTCTGATAAATTGGAGAAGTGTTTGTGAATTTTGAAACGTGATTTAATTTTTCTTATCTTGTGATGGCAGATAAAAGCAAAACAACATGTACCAAACATAATGTCTGTTCAAAATGTAATGTTAAACTAACAAGTGAACGGCTGGATCAGGGGTGGCTCTGTGCAGCCTGCACTGTGGCTCCTGTGAAACAGCCTATAGACACCTCCACCATAACGGTAGATCCTCCTGAGTGGGCGGCTGCCTTAACACAGGGAGTTAATACCCTTGTAAATCTGTTATCTAAACCAGTTGAGATCCCAGCTACATCTGTGGTTTCTCAGAGTATAACAGTAGGAATGACAGATGAGTCATTTTCCCCAGGGGTCGGTGTATTTCCCTCCCCAGCCCTCCCGGGGGTTTCCCAGATGGGAGAGGTGGGTTGGTCAGCGGTGGCTAAGTCAGCGGTGGCTAAAAGCCTGGACCGGCTTACCCATCTACTGGAGAACCCCAGACACAAGCGTAGTGTTAAAAGACGTAGACAAACAGCTAAAGCGCTGTGGTCAGTGTCAGACTCTGAGAGTTCCTCAGAGGAGGAGGGGGAATTGTTGGACGATTCAGATGTGTCCATTATAGAGTCAGAAGGAAACTCTAGGCACCAGGGTATGGACGATCTGGTAAGAGCAGTTCGTCAGACACTGGGGTTTGCTGAAGTAGAGGAGACGAAGTCTTTGGACCGCTCCCTCTTTAAGAAGGCTTCTAAGCAGGTGGTCAGGTTCCCTCCCTCAGTTGAGTTGAGGGATATTGTAGAGGCCTCTTGGAAAAATCCAGATAAAAGGTTCTCTATGCCAAGGAAGTTTGGCGTATTGTATCCCCTTCAGGAGGAGGATATGACCCATTGGGAACAGGTGGCAAAGGTAGATACACCTGTGGCGAGATTGGTTTGTCAGACTACACTACCTGTACCCGGGTCAGCGACCTTACAGGGCGCGACTGACAAGAAATTAGAATCCGTGCTGAAGTCGATCTTCTCGGCCGCCGGTATTAGCCTCAGGCCAGCATTGTCCTCTATCTGGGTAGCTAGGGCCATGGAAGTCTGGGCAGGGCAGTTAGAGTCTGCCTTGCAGGATTCAGATTTACTGCCTCTGGCCATGCAGCTAAGGGAGGCAGCAGGCTATGTATATGAAGCGGCCCATAATTTGGCCTCCATAGCTTCGTCTATTTCAGCTACAGCTGTAGTAGCTAGAAGGGCGTTATGGTTAAGGGCTTGGAATGCGGATGCAGAGTCTAAACGATCATTAGAATCCATCCCGTATACAGGTGGGATGTTATTTGGTCCAGAACTAGACTCTTGGATTTTACAGGCTTCAGGGGGCAATAAGACATCCTTGCCTGTAAATACTCCAAGACCTAGGGCTAGACCTAGGTTTAGTTCTTTCAGACAGCCTCCTTACGGGGGCGGGTCTGGCAGAGGCCAGACTACCGATCCAGGGGCCGTGGAATCCAGGAGACAGTCCCGTAGGGGAAGGTCATCCTTTGCCCCTGTGGCGCGGAGAGCTTCTTTCGCCAAGCTGCCGGATAGACCAGCGGCATGACTACCACCCACCTCTGGTTCCAGAGGGTGGGGTGGGAGGACGGCTGCTTGGGTTTGCCCGGCAGCAGACAGGGTCTTTGGTAGACGAGTAGGTCCAGAATATCGTGATAGAATTCATGGGACCAGCTCACCTCAGGTTTTGGAAAAAAATTACTTCGCTGGCTTCTGTCAAATCAGAAAGCGCTCAGGGCTGTCGATTTGCTTAGTTCAGATGAAGCTGTACAGGCTTAGAATTTCCAGTAAGGGAAAAGGTTTTAGTCACACCCATTCAGGGTGCTAAGGCTAGACGAGTTGTTCAGTCTATGACCGAACTTCTAGAGTCTGGAAGGGTCACAGAGAATCCCTTGTCTAAGAATGAGTTTCTTGAGACTAGTGAGGGACTTGGTACGCAGCAGAAGGTTGTCTCCATAGGACAAGTTGAGGTCCTAGATGGAGTGGACAGGCAGGATCCTGTCAGACAAGAGGCTGTCAGTAGCCAGGTCTTTGAAGCTGCTGGGAAAGATGGTGACATCTTTCACGACCTTACCCTGGGCAGGGTCCCATCCCAGAGGAGCATTCCCGTGCTCGAGGTACCAGTGGAGGAGGTAGGTCCTCAGCTGGTGGTTGCTGGATAAGAACCAAACAGAAGAACAAAGACAAATAAATATTTGGACGTAGTGAGGGCATTAAGTATATATGTTACGAGATCTGCAAAGATACGTAAGACAGAGTCTCTATTTGTGTTGTTTGACTTTTCCAAACGGGGATGGCCAGCATCTAAGCAAACTATTGCCAGATGGCTTACCCTGACTATCAGGGAGGCTTATGTCCAAAGTATTAATCTTCCTGTGCCGAAACGTATTGTTGCCCATTCTACCCGGTCGTTGGGGCGTCTTGGGCGGCTCGTAATGGAGCCACGGCGGACCAGCTGTGCAGAGCAGCTACCTGGTCCTTGGTCCATACCTTTACGAAATTTTACCAATTTAATATATTTGCGTCTGGGGACGCCTCCTTTGGCCGTAGTGTTCTGCGTGCAAGGAGATCAGAGTGGTCCCACCCTTCAGAGGGTTTGCTTTTGTTAGTCCCCATGGTTAAGGAGTGTCCCCCAGATGGATGAAAGAGAAAATGGGATTTATACTTACGATAAATCTTTTTCTCTGAGTCCATCTGGGGGACACTCCGATCCCTCCCGTCTTTTCGTTGTTTTGTCTCCACTCCCCCTTCTGTTGAGTGGTGTGTCTTGGTTGATTTGGCCTATCTTCCTAATGGCTTTTATAATCAAACTGAGGTATGTGGGAATTGGCAGGGGTGATATGCTGTCAGCTGAAAAAAAGTTAACTCTTTGGGTGCCAGACTCCTCCCCCCGACTCAACCCCATGGTTAAGGAGTGTCCCCCAGATGGACTCAGAGAAAAAGATTTATCGTAAGTATAAATCCCGTTTTTCAAACTTGCGTAACATCCATTCTGTTAGTCCATTGGGGGGCATCGTGCACCCACATGACGGCAGTCACAGCATATTTCCATCCACCAGAATTCACTGCAAGAGCTGCATCAACCTGCGATGACGGCTCCAGTATATTTCTTCCACAGACTTTGCTGAAGGGGAGAAGCATTTGCACTTTCTTCTTTTCAGGGTTTTGCTCTGACAGCAAAGCCCACCAGTACAAAAGACTCCATATCTCCTTAGCAGTATCAAAAGGCTCTTCTCCATTACTGTAGGAAAAATAGCTCTTTCTGTTTCCTCTCTGCTGGTCTAAGCTCATAGAGGGAATTTTCTAATTATATAGGCGTCTTATATTTGGGTGACCCGGTCCTCATGCATGTGTTCTCCTTTCAAGAGTCTCAGCTTTGGTAGTTGCAGTCAGATGTAAACTCTGGGTTAGATCCTGGGAAGCAGGTGTGATATCTAAAGATTCTGGAAGTCCTACTGATTGGGGGAGTATGCTCTTTGGTATAGTATTGGACATGATTATCTCTCAGGCCACAGGGAGAAAGAGCTCTTTCCTGCCAGTGAATGTTACCATCCTAAAGGCGAGATATTTCAGTCCTTTCGTTTTTCAAGGAAAACAAGGGGATTTTCCTCAAGGGGTCATTTCATGGTCTCGTGTGCCGGTCACCAAAGGAGCAAGCAGGCTTTGTCAGGCAATCATCCAGCCCCCATGCCTGCTGAAGAGCAGACCACACAACTTGTTTCTTCCACACCCTGGAAACTGTGTGGTTGGGACCAATGGATCCAATGTTCCTTGGACATGTGAGTTACAAGCATCATAGAGGTTATATTTTGGTCCTCTTGGGGCCTCCACCCAGGCATTATTTCTCCACAACTCTTCTGAGAGACGGGACCAGGATTTTGGCCATTCATCAGGCCTTCCAGTCGTTATTGTTATTAGGAGTGATTGTCCTAGTCCCAAAAAAGCAAGAAGTTTGGTTACTACTCAGACTTATTTCTAAAGCAAAAACCATATTGACCTTTCAGCCCATCTTAAATCTGCAATCCCTAAACAATCATCTGAGGGTAGACAGATTTAAGTTGGAGTTTACAAGATCTTTCATCAGTGTCCTGGTGCGAGCCACCTCTTTGGATATTACAGATGCATATATCCATGTCCCAATTTGGGAGGGGCACCACAGCATCCTCAGGGTTGTAGTTCAGAGCACTGCTCTTTGGCCTGGCTACAGCATGAAGGGAGTTTCACCAAAATTATCAGTCATGGCAGCACTATTCCAAAAGAGGTAACTATTGAACCATACCTGGACAACCTGGTTAAGAAGAGCTGTGCATCCCTTCTCTTCACCCGTTTGTGGATAACATTGGAGACTTTGGAATCCCATGGCTGTCATAAGCTACCGGAATTCCAACTCAGCCCAAGCCACTTTGATATGTCTGGGTCTTTGCTTCAACACCAGGGTGTACATTTTTCAAACTGCATATTTTTAAAAAGTGAGAATGTTGTCTATAGCAAGCAATCAGATTCTAGCTGTTTGTCATTTTGTAGAATGTACTAAATTAATAATAACTAGAATCTGATTGGTTGCTATAGACAACATCTCCATTTTTTTCAAACCCGCAGCTTGATAAATTTACCCGCAGATGTCAGAGTCCTTTTAACCTTAACATCCAGATTTTAGCCCTGTTGGTCTTCTTTCAAAGGGAACTGGCTATTATTTAGAATATGCAGACATTTTTGCTGAGTGTTCTACATGTACTACTGTCTTTGTTTCACCAATTGTTCCTTGGGGCCTAAATTTGCACCTCTCGACACGGCAACATTATTATTATTATCTTTGACTTATAAGGCGCAACAAAGGGTCTGCAGCGCCGTACATTACATATACAGAAAACGGAGAACCAAGACACAACATGATACAGAAAGAACAAAATATATACAAACACAGGTGACAGGGTAAAGCAAATCAGATTATTTCTGGGACAGATAGTGAAAGGGATGATAGAAATCAGCGAGAAGTAGGCCGAAGCTTAAAAAACAGGGAAAACAGGGCTAGTGAATCAGGCCAAGAGGTACAGAGGGTGATGGAATAGTAGAAGGAGCACACAAGGAAAGAGGGCCCTGCTCATGAGAGCTTACATCCTAAAGGGAATGGGGAGACACAAATAGGGTAGTACTAACTGGGAAGAGAGCCAGGACAAGGAAGTTAGGAGGAGGACTCATAGACTTGAATAAAGAAGTGAGTCTTAAGGGCACGCTTGAAGCCTTTGAGAGTAGATGCTAACCTGATGGAACAAGGAAGATCGTTCCACAGCAGGGGAGCAGCCCGGGCAAAGTCCTAAAGACGAGAGTGAGAGGAGGTGATCAGTGAAGTAGTGAGGCGGCGGTCACAGGCAGAGCGGGGGGGGCGGGTAGGAGTGTAGGTAGAGATGAGATTGGAGATGTAGGGAGGGGAAGATTGACTAAGAGCTTTAAAGGTGAGGGTGAGGAGTTTAAATTTAATTATGTAGGGTATGGGGAGCCAATTTAGTGACTGTTGAAGGGAGACTGCAGAGACAGAGCGGTGGGAGAGAAAAATGAGGCGGGCAGCAGCATTGAGGATAGACTTAAGATGGTCAAGGCGAGAATCAGGTAGGCCAGAGAGAAGGAGGTTACAGTAGTCAAGGCGAGAGATAACAAGCGAGTGAACAAGGGTTTTCGTAGCTTCCGTGTTGAGAAAGGGACGTATCCTAGATATATTCCGAAGGTGGAAGTAGCAGGATCTTGAGGGACAGAATGTGAGGCTTGAATGAGAGGGAGGAATCAAGGATGTCCTCAAGGCATCGGACTTGGGGGACAGAAACGAGGGTAGTGTTATTAGCAGAAATAGAGATGGGGGGGAGGTGGGAGAGTCCTGGAAGGGGGGGAGGTGACTATGAGCTCATCTTGGAAATATTTAGTTTAAGGAAGCGTTGGGACATCCAAGATGAGATGGGCAAGAGACAGGAGGAGACACGAGACAGAAGGGAAGGGGAGAGGTCAGGGGATGATAAGATAAATTTGGGTTTTCATCAGAATAGAGATAGTACTGGAGGCCAAAGGAGTGGATGAGGACTCCAAGGGAGGAGGTGTAGAGGGAGAGAGGCGGGATCAAGGGACGGTTTCTTGATGGGGGAGACAAGAGCATTTTTCAAAGAGGAGGGGAAGATTCCAGAGGAGAGGGATAGGTTGAGTTGGTGTGCAAGGTGGGAGCAGGCTTCAGGGAGTGGGAGGGGATTGGGTCCTGTGTGCAAGTGGAGGGGGGAGAGGAAAAGAGAAGGGTATGGACTTCATCTGCAGATACCCGAGTGAAGGAAGAGAAGGAGGGTGAGCTAGCAGGAGGGGAGGAGAGAAAGGAGATAGCAGCAGAGGAGGGTGAGAAAGGGGACAGAGTGTGCATGGAGGGGGGAGAGGGTGGGGTAAGAAGGGACTGCTGGGAGATGTTCGGTTGATTTCAAATTCCTTACATTCACATTCTTATTGCCCATTACCTTAGCAAGAAGCGTATCTGAATTGACTGCCCTACCTTGCAGATCACTATTCCTTATTTCTCCTTCATCCACTCTGGGGGAAACTGCTACCATGGGTTTGTATGAGGGCACAATGCAGTTGGCACTTTTATAGTTAACTAAACTTGTTGCTGCTGACGACTCCTCTCTGCAATCCCCACAGACCTCAGTTTTGTTTAAGTGCCCAAGGAGTTGGGCTGTGTAGATACTGCTCTGTAGTATTTGTTGCTAACTTATTGTTTTATTAGAGCTGTTATCTAGGATAGGAGAGGAAGTGGTGTAATTATTTACACTATTCCTGTTTGTTTGAGTGGAACACAGATACGTTTTTCTCTTAAAAGAAGATACTTATGTGAAGTAGTTCAACAGTGACAGCCACTAAGCGACTTTCACTGCAGTCTGCCGGCGGGTCCGGCGCTGCCTTTGACAAAGAGCGCCGGCATCGGGCAGTGAAGTGGCCATGTTGGGAGATACAAAGTCCCATTCTGAGGCGGAGGGAAGGTTTGGATCACTTTCGCCCAAAAGAGAAGCAGCATTGCAGGCAGGAGCATGTAATAAGAGAAGCTGCAAGATGGATCGTGAGCGCCAGCTGGCGGGCATCTCAGCGGGCAGAGTAAGAGGGATCTTCCCCAGTGATGCAGAACCATCCAGGGAGGGAAGTGTGTGAGACCCCCCTCACCTGTTGGTATGCCCAGAAGCGGGAGAATTTTGCACCACAATCGCCTCCTCAGATGGACTCCTCACGGTCTCCTCAGTGCACTGTCTGCTGCTGGCTTCCATTTCCTGACTCTCCTAACAGAAGAAGACTGAGTACCCTGTGGTGGATGCTTATTTTATTCTGGGCAGCTTATCATATTTAGACTAGAATATATTGTGTCTGCATACATGGTCTCCACCTAGGTTTCTGTCTTGCACTTATTTCATATATGCTTTCTTGACACAGGCACTGCCTTTTCTGTTGTGGGGCCATAGGCCAGGGTAACTGTTTTACTGTGTTTATCTGTGGTGCTTGTAGATTCTGTTTTTTCTCTTTCATCCATCTGGGGGACACTGCTAACCATGGGGTTGAGTAGGGTAGGGAGGAGTTTCAAGCTGCCGACAGGCCCCTCCCCCTGCCAACCCCCTCCTTACTTAAGTGTAATGTAGGTGCCCAAGCAGTTGGGCTGAAGAGTACAGAGCTGCAGGATGGTGAATTTTTAATTCACTCTTGTAGGCTTTTTATTTTATTTAAAAATGTTTTTTTACTTTATAATACTAACGAGTGTGCTCTGAAAATACAGAGCACACTCGCATTGAGAAGCAGCTGTCAGCAGGGAGCCAAGCGGCTCCTGCTGACAGCTTCAGAGGAACTGTTAGGGCTTCTCACAGTGTGACAGGCGGTCTGTACAGGAAACCGGACAAGTTGAATGGTACCTCTGGCGCCAAATTGAGTCAAGGGGAAGGAGACAGCTTCCATTCTGGAAAGTCTGCAGCTGCTGACAGGCTTCTCTCTGCTAAGTATATTTTATACTCTCTATAGATATAGATAGGGAAGTATAGAATTTGGTCACATTTTGGGGGAAACGGCAAAATATTTATAAGAGATTATTGCTCTTTCTTTGACATAAATACTATCTTTTGACTTGTTCGTAGAATAGTTAGTATTTTCTGTGTAAATGTCTTGTGTGTATGTGTCTATTCTTTTTCCTGTGTGGTGGCTTTATTTTCTGCTTAAAATGGCTGAGAAAAGTAAAGCAACACGTGCCAAGTATTTTGCCTGTTCCAAATGTAATGCTACATTAGCTGGTGAACATCTGGACCCAGGGGTGCTTTGTGCTGCGGTGCCAGTTGTGGTGCAGCCTAAAGACAGCTCCATTCAAGTTGCAAATCCTACTAAGTGGGCGGCTGATTTGACACAGGGGGTTGGTACCCTAGTGAAGCTATTATCTAAGCCAAATGAGATTCCAGCGGTAGCTGTGGTATTACCCTCTACCTCTGAAACGGTAGCCTCCATTAGTTCAGACGGCTCTATGGAGATGATAGGTTCTTTGCCCTCGGCAGTAAGACAATCTCCTTCCCTGGCGTCTCGGGTATCGCCCCCTTTGGGCGAGCCAGGATGGTCTGCAGTGGTTAAAGGCTTGGATCGGTTAAACCATTTGCTGGAAAACCCTAAACATTTACATAAAATAAGAGGAATAGATCAGCGAATCCGCTGTTTTCTTTGTCTGACTCTGAGGGATCCTCTGAGGAAGAAGGTGAATTGCTAGAGGACTCTGATGCCTCATTGGTAGAATCAGAGGAAGGTTCTAGGTACCAAGGTATGGAAGATCTGGTAAAAGCAGTACATCAGACCTTGGGATTTGTAGATGTGGAAGAGACTAGGGGCTAGATTTACTAAGCGGCGGGTTTGAAAAAGTGGAGATGTTGCCTATGGCAACCAATCAGATTCTAGCTGTCATTTTGTAGAATGCACTAAATAAATGAAAGCTAGAATCTGATTGGTTGCCATAGGCAACATCTGCACTTTTTCAAACCCGCCGCTTAGTAAATCTAGCCCCAGGTCTTTGGACCGGTTTCTTTTTAAGAAGGTTTCAAAACAGTCGATTCGTTCCCCCCCCCCCCTCTGCAGAGTTTAGAGAGATTGCAGAGGCGTCTTGGAAACAGCCAGACAAGAGATTTACTATGCCTAGAAAGTATGGGTCATTATATCCTCTGCAAGAGGAAGATATGGCCCGTTGGGAACAGGTAGCGAGAGTATATACACTTGTGGCGAGGTTAGTCTGTCAGACTACACTGCCAGTACCAGGAACAGCTTCTTTACAGGATCTGACTGAACGTAAGTTGGAAACTTTTTTGAAGTCGGTCTTTACAACTGCTGGTACAAACTTTATCTTCTTCTATTTCGGCTACTGCTGTAGCGGCCAGAAGAACTCTATGGTTGTGGTCTTGGGATGTGGAATCAAAGAGATCGTTAGAATCCCTTCCTTACGCTAGTGGAGTGCTATTTGGTCCAGAATTGGATTCCTGGATTTCACAGGCAACGGGGGGAAAGAGTACCTCTTTGCCTGTCAATACTCCAAGGTCTAGAGCTCCGAGCTTTAGTTCCTTCAGACAGCCCTTTCGTGTGGATGTGTCTAGCAGAGGTCAGATGAAGATCTTCTGGAGGTAGGAAACAATCTCTTCGGGGAAGATCAGCCTCTTCCTGCTCTTCTAGATGCCCCTCCTTCAAGCTTCTGCATAAACCGGAAGCATGACTCCCACCCTCCTCTGTTAGCGGTGGTGTTGGGGGGGGGGGGGGAGTCTGCTACCGTTAAGAGACCAGTGGGCAGAGTCATCAGGGAACAGATGGATTCAGGGAATCATGGAAAGAGGTTACATGATAGACTTGGTGAGGCCAGCTCCTCACAGGTATTTTGTAACCAGTTTGCCCCGCCATCCACACAAAAGACAGGCAATGCTCCATTGTGTCGATTTGCTTCTTTCACAGGGAGTTAATGTAGAGGTTCCGGAGGACCAAAAGAGGCAGGGGTTTTACTCCAACCCCTGAACCTCAAGCAGCTAAATCTTCCCCTCCGGGTAGTCTCATTTCGGATGGAATTCCTGAGGTCAGTCATCAGTGGTCTGGAGGCGGGTTAGTTCATGGCGTTGATGGACATCAAGGACGCCTACCTCCATGTTCCAATCTGGGAGGGGCATCAGCCTCTTCTCAGATTCATAGTGGGATGGACTCACTATCTGTTCAGGGCTCTTCCATTTGGACTTGCAACAGCCCCACGGGTGTTTACAGAGATTATGGCATAATGGCGGCCCTTCTTCATACCAGAGGGGTACAAATGGTACCCTATCTGGACGATTTGCTAATCAAGGCTGCGTTAGTGCAGTTGTTGGAACAACATCTTCAGCTTACTGTTCATGTTCTGGAGACGCATGGTTGGCTCTTGAACCGGCCAAAGTCTCAAATGATACCATGTCAAATGATGTCATTTCTGGGTCTAATAATGGACACGGCATGCCAGAAAGTTTTCTTCCAGATGACAAGATAGGGTCCAAGAGTTGATGAACAGGATTTTGTCCTGCAGGACGCCATCGGTTCTCCTGTGTATGAAGCTGTTAGGAAAGATGGTGGCATCTGTCGAGACTCTCTCTTACGGCAGGATCCACTTGAGGTGTTTTCATTGGGACATGTTGAAGAAATGGACAGGGTCCCATCTGAAGTTGGATCGTCAGTTGGTGATTTTATCCCAAGAGGTGAGACAGTCCCTCAGATGGTGGCTGGCGAGAGACAATCTGATGGAAGGAAGGTCTTTTGCTCCGTGTTCTTGGATCTTAGTATCCACAGACGCCAGTCTCAGAGGGTGGGGGGCAGTGGTCGCAGCCGGACAAGAAGTTTTCGGTACATGCAGGAGCAGGAGGTAATTCGTTGGGAGCACATACCTAGAGTGGATACTGCCATTGCCAGGTTTGCCCAGCATACTACCTTGTAGGTGCAAAGCTCTGCGGTCCTTAATGACCCGACGGACCGCAAGGTAGAGGGGTTTCTTAAGAACATCTACCTTGCGACAGGTACATCTTTTAGACCCTTGTTCTCATCCGCATGGGTGGCCAGAGCTATGGAGTCTTGGCTGACCAATTGGCAGCGGGGCTGCAGGATTTCGAGCTCCTTCTATTGGCTCTTCACCTAAAGTAGGCTTTGGGTAACCTTTATGAGGCGGCTCAGAATGCAGCTTTCGTTTCCTCTTCTGTAGCTGGCTCTGCAGTGGTGGCTAGGAGAACACTTTGGCTTCACTCCTGGGATGCTGAAGGGGAATCTAAGAAATCTCAACAGGAATTACCTTTTCTCTTTCATCCATCTGGGGGACACTGCTTAACCATGGGGTTGAGTAGGGAGGGGAGGAGTCTGGCACCTAAAGAAATAACTTTTTTCCTGCTGACAGCATATCACTCCCACCAATTCCCCACATACCTCAGTTTTGAAGTGGGTGCCCTAGGAGAAGGGCTGCGCATCAGAAGAGCTCCAAGAGACAGTGAACACTGTTCACTGGTAATAGGTTTTTTCTTTGCTTTTCAAAGTTTTTTTTCGTTGTGTTATGTGCGTATTGTCGCTAACCAATAACAATTGTCGAACCTCGATTTGTGTTTCCAACGCACAAAGATTTATTCGCAAAAAGTAGCATAATATATTCAAGCGAAGTGATAATAAGTACAGCCGTTACTTATCGCAGGCGCTCTGGATCCTGTGTGCAGTCATTCAATCCTGAAGTCTGGGGACAAGATGTCTGAACACTAGATGAGAAGCTGCTGCTTATATGCACACAGGAATACAGTAAAACAATGAAGTTGGTATAGCTTGCTTCTATTGGTCCAGGTTTCAGGAAGGTCTAGGGGTTGTCAATCATTGGCTAGTTCATCCTAAAGAATCCAAAGGATGGGGGTCATCTCTCCAGGGGGTATGCTCTGCTCTTCCCGCCAAGATTCCTTAGTCTTAAGTAGTTCATAATTCCCTATCATTCATAACTTGCGTATGCACTCTGCGATTCCTTCGCAGAGTGAACCGAACAATAGCAAATGTTAAGAGGTTTATTATGATACTACACATGATATGATTCCTTCAACCTGTTCCATATATTTTACTAATATGCATATAACTTATAATATAAAACATAAATACTACTATATTTCGACATAAATGACTGTGTTGCAACTACCATTAATGTGTACTATTTTACAAGTGAGCGTGTTTGTGCGAATGTATGTAAAAGACTAAATACTGTTGTTGCCACGTGTTGTGGCTGCGTACGCCCTTTTACGCTGTAACGTGCCCTTTTACGCCGTAGCGTACCGTACGCATCTTTTCAGACAAAGACAACCAAGTTTGCTCGATTTTAATTGAAATGACTTTATCCAATTTGCTGACTTCAACAGTTGATAGCAGCGTACAACTGAGCTGACTCGTGGGAGAAGCGCCTGTCAGCTGGGGGGCGGCCCCGCAGACAGAGGAGGTAAAACGCTTCTCACAGCGGGAAGCAGTCGGCAAGAGATTCTCCCCGCTGATAGCAGGACGGGCGCTGCCATTAGGCAGAAAGCGCCATTACTGCTGCCGTTCCCCGGAAGCCAGCTGGAGCATACCAAGTCCCCTCCTCCCATGGGATGGTAGTGGGTACTTGAAGGATGGCGCGCTAGTGATAGCGCTGTACGGGGAACACATTCTAACAGGATTTCCCCTAAATACAGAAAGGAAAAATCGCTGTTAATGAAAAACACAGAAGGAGATTCCAGTGGTAGGGGAATGTGTTTGAGGAACACCGCTTCCCCCCCCTGCTGAGTGAGTATGTAGAAGATCCCTTTTGGCGCCAAAGTTCAAAAGGAGGACAGATGCAGCAGTCATTTGGAGAGAAGTGCACTGTTGACACATATCTTACCCGCTAAGTATCACTTTGTTTCTTCTGTGTATGCATGTGTATTATAAGACAATGATATGTTGAGAGAACTGTTGTTTAAGGAAAACTATAAAGCTCTCCAAACCCGTCTTATTTAATCAGAAATACTATGATATGTTAAATAACCTAATCTGTATTTTCGGATAAATGTTGTGGAAGTGTTTGGGCGTGCCAAACATATTGTTTGTTCCAAATGTAATGCTAAATTGGCTTGTGAGCATTGGCCCAGGTGCTCTGTGCTAATTGCAGTCATTCTGGAGAACCTGCTGCAGCCTTTCCTTGGCTAATTATACCTTATACTCTCTATATAAGATTGATAGAGAAGTATAGATTCTGACTGCATTTTTTAGAGAAGAGCATAATGTTTATAAAAAGATTCTTGCTCGCTCAGGAACAGAAATACTATCTTTGACTGGTTCATAGATGAATGTGTACCTGTATTTTGCGGTGAGAAAAATAAAGCAACAGGATTTCACCTAAGTAGAAAGGGGAAATCGCTGTTAGCAGAGATACAGAAGGAGATGCCAGCGGTAGGGGAATGTGTTGAGAAGCACCTCTTCCCCTCCCCCGCTGAGTGAGCAGGTGATAGATCCCTTTTGGAGCCAAAATACAAAAGGAGGTCAGATGCAGCAGTTATTTGGAGACGAGTGTACTGTTGACACAGATTTTCCCCACTAAATATCACTATATTTGTTCTGTGTAGGCATATGTATTATAAGACTGTAATGTATTGAGAGAGCTTTAGGTTAAAGAAAACTATAAGCTCCCCAACCTGTCTTATTTAATCAGAAATACTATGATATGTTAAATAACCTAGTCAGTATTTTCTGATAAACATTGTGGAAGTGTTTGTGCGTATGAAACGGGATTTTGTTTTTTCCTTATCTTGTCATGACTGATAAAGGTAAAACAACTCGTGCCAAACATATGATCTGTTCAAGTATTCTGGGCAGAGAGCCAGCAGGGGGGAGCTGTGTAAGAAAGCCACCCCTCCCCCTCTGCTGAGAGAGCACGTGGAGATTCCCTCTGGTGGGAAAGGACACAGCAGCTATTCGGAAGGAAGTACAGCTGCTGGCACACATCTCCAAACTCTAAGTATCATTTTTCTCTCTATATATGCTGAATAGAGAAGTATAAATATTGTGGACACATATACTAGGGAGAGCTTGATGTTAAAAAGATTACAGCTCTCCCTTCTGAAAGGTATCTTGTGTGTTTATGCCTATTCTGTCTATATGTGACTTTATTTTTATTTTTCTTATGAGGGCTGATAAAGAGTAAAGCAACACGTGCCAAATAGATGGTATGTTCCAAATGTAATGCTAAATTGGCTTGTGTGCACTGACCAAGAAGCAGGTGCTCTGTGCTAATTGCAGCCATTCTGGAAAATCTGCTGCAGCTGTCAGCCTTGCTTTGGCTAATTATATCTTATACTCTCTATAGACTGATAGAGAAGTATGGATTCTGACCACAAATTGAGAGAAGAGCATAATGTTTATAATAGATTATTGCTCTCTCAGGAACAGCAATACTATCTTTGGGTGTTGTAGCTTGTTTTCTACTAAAAATCTGAGGAAAATAGAGCAACATGTGCCAAGTGTTTTTCTCCCTGTTCCAAAGGCAATGCTAAATCAGCTGGTGAGCATTTGGAATCAGGGATGCTGTGAGGATTGCAGCCAGTCTGGAAGGTCTACAGCTGCTCACAGCCGTCCCTGGGCTAAGTATATTCTATACTCTCTATGTAGTGGGTCTACTGATAGGGAAGTATAGATTTTGACTACATTTTGAAGATTATCGCCCTCTCATGTACGGAAATACTATCTTTTGACTTGTTCATAGATTAATTAGTATTTCTGGGTGGATACCTTTGGTATGTACCTGTATTTTACTATGTGGTGGCTTTGTTTTCTACTAACAATGTGAGAAAAATAAAGCAACATGTGCCAAGTGTTTTTCCCGGTTCCAAATATAAGGCCAGGTTGCCTGGTAAGCATTAGGATCCAGGGATGCTCTGGGCTGATTGCAGCCAATCTGAAGAAAAACCAGCTGCTTGCAGACTTCCCTTGGCTAAAGAGATTTTATACTCTCCATAGGAGATAGGGAGGTATAAGATTCTGAGTACATTCCGGGGGGAATAGCATAATAATTATAAAAATTATTATTGCTCTCTCGTTGACAGAAATACTATCTTTTTTTGACCTGTTCATAAGATTAATTAGTATTTTCTGTGTAAATATCTGGTGGTAGTTGTAGTTCAGACAGCCCTTTCGCGGGGGCGGGTCTGGCAGAGGCCAGACTAGTAGTTCAAGGGCCGTGGGAAGCAGGAGACAGTCCCTTCCCTCTGCTTAACCAGTTGGTTCGTTCAGACCAGTGCTGAACCTCAAGCAGTTAGATCTGCATCTGAGAGCAGACTCCTTTCGGATGGAATCCCTGAGAACAGGCATAAATGGCCTGGAGACAGGCCAATTCATGGCATCTATATACATCAGGGATGCCTATCTCCACGTTCCGATCTGAGAGGGGCATCAGCCTTTTTCTCAGGCTTACGATAGGCACAACTCACTATCAGTTCAGAGCTCTTCCGTTCGGGCTGGCCACAGCCCCAAGGGTGTTTACAAAGATTATGGCAGTTATGGCGGCACTTCTTCACTCCATGGGGGTGCAGTTAGTGTCTTATCTGGACAATCTGTTAGTCAAGGCTTCAACAGCACAGTTGTTGGAACAACATCTTCGCCTTACGGTGAGGGTGCTGGAACAGCATGGCTGGCTCTTGAATATAACAGTCACAGATGGTCCCTCAGCTGGTGGTTGTTGGAGGACAATCTAATAAGAGGCAGATCCTTTGCCCCGTGGGCTTGGGTCCTGGTATCCACAGACGCCAGTCTGAGTGGTTGGGGGGGTAGTGGTCCTTCACCTAAGGATACAGGGCCTGTGGTCAGAAAGACAGTGGGGTCTTTCCATAAATATGCGGGAGCTCTTGGCCATCTGGAAGGTGCTACAGAGAGCTCAGAGTGTTCTTCAGGGAAGGCCGATCCGCATCCACTCTGACAATACCACGGCAGTGTCATACATAAACAAGCAAGGAGGCACCAGGAGTGCAGGAGCCTCCCTTTAAACCTCTACTGGCGGTTCTTGACCTGGAAGACAGTCTTCCTGCTCGCCATTGCCTCGGCTAGAAGGGTCTCCAAGCTGGGAGCTCTATCTTGCAAAGAACATTATCTGGTCTTTTATGAAGACAGAGCAGTTTTAAAGACTTTTCCGTCCTTTCTCCCTAAGGTGGTCTCGGGTTTCCATGTCAATCAGGAAATAGTTGTTCCGGTGTTCAGAGAGGAATCTCTGACTCCAGGAACAAAAACAAATAAGTATTTGGACGTAGTGAAGGCATTACGTATATAGGTTAAGAGATCTGCAAAGATACGCAAGACAGATTCTCTATTTGTATTATTTGTTTTTTCTAGGAGGGGATGGCCAGCATCTAAGCAAACTATTGCCAGATGGCTTACCCTGACAATTAAGGAGGATTATATTGTATTAATCTCCCTGTGCCGAAGGGGCGGCACGGAATGGAGCCACGGTGGACCAGCTGTGCAGGGCAGCCACCTGGTCCTCGGTCCATACTTTTACAAAATTCTACCAAATTAATGTATTTGCGTCCGGGGACGCCTCCTTTGGCCGTAGTGTTCTACGTGCAGGGAGATCAGAGCGGTCCCACCCTTCAGAGGGATTGCTTTAGTAAGTCCCCATGGTTAAGCAGTGTCCCCCAGATGGATGAAAGAGAAAACAGGATTTATACTTACGATAAATCTCTTTCTCTGAGTCCATCTGGGGGACACTGCGGTCCCCCCCTTTTTCTTTTCTCTCCACTCCACCCTCTGTTGAGTGGTGTATCTTGGTTGGTTGGCCTCTCGTCCTAGGGCTTTGGTAATCAAACTGAGGTATGTGGGGAATTGGTGGGAGGGATATGCTGTCAGCAGGAAAAAAGTTAACTCTTTAGGTGCCAGATTCCTCCCCTCCCTACTCAACCCCATGGTTAAGCAGTGTCCCCCAGATGGACTCAGAGAAAGAGATTTATCGTAAGTATAAATCCTGTTTTTCCATCTGTCCTTTTTGGGCCTGAATTAGATAACATGATTAGTCAGTCGACTGGAGATAGGAGAGTTCACCGGCAGAAAGGTACTCATAAGTCTAGGATTCCTAGGTTCGGTTCCTTTCGGCAGTCCTTTTGTGGAAGCACTGGCCCGAGGCGTCAGCATTCCTTTAGAGGTAGACCATTTGCAGATAGAGGGCAGTCTCAGAGAGGCAGAGGTTACTTCTCCAAGAAGCGCCCCAGCACCAAGGTCTCAGACAAGTCTCCCGCATGATGGGACTCCTTCTCTCCTCGCGGCTGCGGGGATGGGAGGTCGCCTACAGTTGTTAAAGAATCAATGGGCAGCGTTTACCAGGGATATTGGGAATAATATCCAGAGGATATGTTAGACATCATGGGACCTGCTTCTCAGAGATTATTCCAGGTGCCTCGCAATTTGATCAAGAGACATGCGTTGCTCCAGACGGTTTGCTTCTCTTTTAGGCGCTGGGTTCATTCGCTGGTTCTCAGATGCTCAAAAGCACAGGAGTTTTTCATTAAAATCTGTTCTTAATGCCCGAGCAGGACTGATCTTTTTTCAGCGCCGTTTGGCTTGTCTTCCAGATGTGCCTACTTTTCTTCAGGGAGTGCTGCATGTTCAGTCTCCTCACATTCCTCTTCTGGCTCCGTGAGACCTGAATTTGGTCCTTGATGTCCTCCAGTGGCCTCCATTCAAACCACTGAAATCGGTAGATATACGTTTCTTGACGTGAAAGGTGGTGTTTTTGTTGGCATTTGCCTCTGCTTGAAGGGTATCCGAGCTAGGAGCTTTGTCTTGTAGGGTTCCCTATCTGCTGTTCCACGAGGATAGGGCGGTTCTTAGAACCGTGCCTACCTTTTTGCCAAAGGTAGTTTTTGGTTTTCATATTAACCAGGAGATAGTGGTTCTGGCTTTTCTGGAAGGAATTTCTCCCTCAGGCCCTCCTCCTTCAGTCTGTCTGGATGTTGTCCATGCCTTGAATGTTTATGTGGATAGGACTTCTTTTTGTACTTTATGATTCTCATAAGAGATTGTGGCCAGCTACCAAGCAGACCATTGCTCGTTTGATCCGGTCCATGATTAAGCATTCCTATGTGCATAGGCATGAAGCTGCGCCTCACGTAGGTTCTCACGGTGCGCACTACCCGGGGGGTGGGGGCCCTCCTGGCCTGCACGCTGCGGGGGCTTCTGCAGATCAACTGTGTAGGGCAGCGACCTGGTCCTCTGTCCATACCTTTTACTTGTTTTTACCAGTTCAACATTTTTGCGTTTTCTGATGCCAATTTTGGCCGCAGCGTTTTGCGGGCTGGTAGACTAAAGCATTCCATCCCTTAGGGGCTACTTTAGAAGGTCCCCATTGTAGCAGTGTCCTCCAGAGTGGATGAAGGGCAAAAGTAGATTTTTGTACTTGCGTTAAATCTCTTTCCGATTCTATCTGGGGGACACTGCGTTTCCTCCCTTTGGCTGTTCTACGGTTTGGTTTGTATTGTTGTACCCTTTTCTTGGGACTTTAGTATTACTGAGGTCTATGGGGTTGCAAAGGAAGAAGTCAGCAGCAGCAAGTTTAGTTGTTACCTATTTAAGTGGCATTGCACCCTCATTCAACCCCACGGTAGCAGTGTCCCCCAGATGGAATCAGAGAGAAAAATACAACATAAGTACAAAAATCTTCTTTTTTCATAATGGCGGCTGTCCCGAATGCCAAACCATCATTCCAGCCCAAAGTGGTGTCAGAATTTCACATGAACTAGGACATTATTATCCCTGCTCTAGGACAGAGCTCGTCCTTGGTAGGTAAGAGTCTCTGAAGCTGGTAGATGTGCGCTTGATCTATGTAACAAAATTCTACTTGTTCAATGTATCCAAAGAGCTTTGTGAGGAAAATTTTGCTTACAGCTGTATCTGAGATTACCCTTCTCTAAGGGGCAGCTTTAGAATGTCCCCCAAATGGTAAGAAAGAAAAGAGGGTTTTTTATACTTCCGTTAAATCCATTTCTCTGATTCCATTTTGTGGACAGTGCATTTCTTACCCCCATTTTATGTTCTGCTTGAAGTTGAGTGGTGTTCAGTTTGAGAGTTATTATTCTTGTTTGATTGTTATTTTTCAGTCCTATCCTATGGGACTTTTGACATTTAAAAAAACGATTTGCCATTGGTGGAGTATAGTGGGGAAGAGTTTCATATATAACAATTTCACAGATTTCTGCTAAGCAGGGCCGGACGGGGACTAAAAATCAGCCCTGGCATTAAAAGCACACAGGCCCATGTGTTGTGGGCTCCATGCACTATATTGTTGCACACTGATGCTGGCGCAGTACAACATGATGTAGTATGAGTGTGTTTGTGGGGGGGGGTATTTATTTCTCCTAATGACCCTCAACATTACATTATTAGCACCCCAATTACATCAAAAAATACCATGACAATACATTATTAGTACCCAAATTACAGCAATAAATAACCCCCCACACACACTCATACTACATCAATCACCCCCACATTACAGCAACCGGCATGACCCCCCACATTACAGCGTCCAGCATGACCCCCCACATTACAGCGTCCAGCATGACCCCCCACATTACAGCAACCGGCATCACACCCCACATTACAACAGCGTACAGCGTCACCCCCCACATTATAGCAATACCCTCTCCTACTTATTAGCAATATTAAGCACCAAACACACTACAACATTGCCACCAGCACGCCACCCCATACTACAGCAATACCACCAATTATACAGACGCCACTGTAGGAAACAATGTTTTGCTTTTTTCAAATCTCCCACAAAATAGCAACAACGAACAGAGTACTTACACACACATATAGGTAACAGGTACCCTTTTCCCTCAATTAAATAGTAATGGCAGAATTTTCATGAATCATTCCACATGAAATAAAACTAACATATATCTAAAAAAAAACATAACTATTGAATGATCAGTTGAACCCACACGGCTGCATTAAAAGTATTTCCATCTACAGCAAAATGTCAGAGAAAAATATTTTTGTTTTACTACAGTAATTGGATATGCGTCTTTTCTATTAATTTTAAATAACACAGTATATAAATTAAGGGTGATAGAGGAGGTGGGTGAGAAATAATTGGATGTGATCCATCAGTTTGATTAGATAGGAAACATTTCGATTATTTACCTGGAGACGTCTACCCCCTTGACTCACAGGCAGGGCTGACAAGAGGAACTTTGGGCCCCGATACAGCAACTTCTTTGGGCTCCCATCATATTCAACAATGAAAGACTTGCCTTTGGCAGAAGTTCATATGATGCCACACTGTAGTGTGCCCAGTTCATATTATGCCACATCGTAGTGCCCCATGGTCATATTATGCCACATAGTATTACCCTCAATTCATATTTGGTCATGCAGAAGTGCCCACAAATCATATTATGTCACAACAGTGACCCCAAATAACATTATGCCATAGTAGTGCCCCCACATCATTAGTAAAGCTCAGACAAAAACTCATTCACAAATAAAAATTGGTACAGCATATCAGATACTAAGTGTGAGTCCCAAGAGCAGCTTAATACATCATTTACAATGCAAACAAAAATAGATATATTGACACAATTACAGATAAAATTTATGACAAGCAATGTTTTTTCCTCTTAATTAATAATCTCTGTACAGATAAATATGCAAAAAACATTACAGCGCAATAATGAGCAATACATAGTGTTAAACATTATTGGATACGCTGTAGTGTCCCCAGTTCAAGAAAGGATGGTTAAAAACATATTGCACACGAGAAAATATATGAACTTACCTGATTATGGCATCCTGTGTTCTGTTCTCCTACTGGGCGAGGAGGGAGCAGGAATAGAGGGCAGTTGTCGAAGCAGAAATTTAAGTGTGGGGGTATAGAAAATATAAGTGAATGGAGTATGAAGGCTTTATTTTTTTTATTTTTTTTAACACTTGTTCCCTCTGTGCATTTCCATTCTTCATTATTACTTGTGTTCTATGATAGCGGCATCCCTGACATTCGAATTCTTAATATGTCTCTCCCTTTACACTTTCTTTTACCTATGCCCCTGCACCATCTTCTTCTTTGCCCCTCTCTCCTTTCCCCCTCTCTCCTTTCTTCGCTGGCTCTCACACATCTTCCTGTACCACCTACTCCCCTGGCTCTCTCACACGTCTTCCTGCACCCTCTACTCCCCTGGCTCTCTCACACGTCTTCCTGCACCCTCTACCCCCCGGCTCTCTCACTCCTCTTCCTGCACCCCCTTTCCCTTTGGCTCTCTCACCCCCTCTCCCAGAACCCCCTTCTCCTTTGGCTCTCTCACCCCCTCTCCGAGCACCCCCTGGCTCTCTCACCCCCTCTCCCAGCACCCCCTTCCCCTCTCACCCCCTCTCCCAGCACCCCCTTCCCCTCTCACCCCCTCTCCCAGCACCCCCTTCCCCTTTGGCTCTCTCACCCCCTTTCCCAGCACCCCCTTTGGCTCTCTCACCCCCTTTTTCCAGCACCCCCTTCGGCTCTCACCCCCTCTCCCACCGCCCCCTTCCCCCTGGCTCTCTCACCCCCTCTCCCAGCACCCCCTGGCTCACACCCCCTGGCTTTCTCACCCCTTCTGCTAGCACCCCCTGGCTCTCTCACCCCTCTTCCCCTTTGGCTCTTACCCCCTTTCCCAGCACCCCCTTCGGTACTCTCACCCCCTTTCCCAGCACCCCCTTCGGTTCTCTCACCCCCTTTCCCAGCACCCCTTCGGTTCTCTCACCCCCTTTTCCAGCACCCCCTTCGGTTCTCTCACCCCCTTTCCCAGCACCCCCTTCGGTTCTCTCACCCCCTTTCCCAGCACCCCCTTTGGTTCTCTCACCCCCTTTCCCAGCACCCCCTTTGGTTCTCTCACCCCCTTTCCCAGCACCCCCTTTGGTTCTCTCACCCCCTTTCCCAGCACCCCCTTTGGTTCTCTCACCCCCTTTCCCAGCACCCCCTTTGGTTCTCTCACCCCCTTTCCCAGCACCCCCTTTGGTTCTCTCACCCCCTTTCCCAGCACCCCCTTTGGTTCTCTCACCCCCTTTCCCAGCACCCCCTTTGGTTCTCTCACCCCCTTTCCCAGCACCCCCTTTGGTTCTCTCACCCCCTTTCCCAGCACCCCCTTTGGTTCTCTCACCCCCTCTCCCAGCGCCCCCTGGCTATCTCACCCCCTTTCCCAGCGCCCCCTGGCTATCTCACCCCCTTTCCCAGCGCCCCCTGGCTATCTCACCCCCTTTCCCAGCGCCCCCTGGCTATCTCACCCCCTTTCCCAGCGCCCCCTGGCTATCTCACCCCCTTTCCCAGCGCCCCCTGGCTATCTCACCCCCTTTCCCAGCGCCCCCTGGCTATCTCACCCCCTTTCCCAGCGCCCCCTGGCTATCTCACCCCCTTTCCCAGCGCCCCCTGGCTATCTCACCCCCTTTCCCAGCGCCCCCTGGCTATCTCACCCCCTTTCCCAGCGCCCCCTGGCTATCTCACCCCCTTTCTCACCCCCTTTCCCAGCGCCCCCTGGCTCTCACCCCCTTTCTCACCCCCTTTCCCAGCACCCCATGGCTGTCTCACCCCCTTTCCCAGCGCCCCCTGGCTATCTCACCCCCTTTCCCAGCGCCCCCTGGCTCTCACCCCCTTTCTCACCCCCTTTCCCAGCACCCCATGGCTGTCTCACCCCCTTTCCCAGCACCCCATGGCTATCTCACCCCCTTTCCCAGCACCCCATGGCTCTTCCACACTCATGACCCCCCCCGCGCGCGCGAGAATGAGGGCACCAACGCGCCCCCCCCCCCCCCCAAAAAAAAAATCGCGGCACATGCCCCCCCCCCCAAAATCGCGGCGCCCCCCCCCCCCCCCCCCCAAATCACAAAACACGAAACTAGCCTGGAGGGCCAGGTGGCATTATAGCAGGGAAAAACCCACTGCATGGGGTACCCTGGCATAGTACCAAACTAGCCTTAGGCCGGTCAGCATGGGACTTAATTCCCCAGGCCACTAATAAGTAGTAGGGCATGGTGGAGCTTTTAGCACTACAAGCGTTACTGTTAGGGCATGTTGGAACTAGGAGAACTACACTCTCGTCGCATATTGTATTAGCCGTTAGACATAGACAGTGACACACTGGAAGCAAAATTGATGCCACTCTAATTTAGAAGCAGAACCACAGACATCTCAATTTGCTGCATCTTGTTTTTCAGCTGGCAGCTTTAAACAGAGGGTCAAGGACCGGCGTACCACTTCCACAAGTTCAGAAACCCACATTCAAGACCTTGTGTGTAGTGAGGTAAGCATATCCTTTACTTCCTCACTTTTAACCAAGTTACATGGAAAAATAGTGCTATTTGTTGGTTTTTTTTGCCAATTTATAATTGTATAATGGATTTTAGAAAATGTGTTCTTTTTCTGTTTGTGTATGTTATTCTTCCTAAGAGCTAAAAGTGTCTATAGTTTCATTTCTTTTCTGTTGTAACCATACAAAAACACTTGGCTCTAGGGTTATAAAAAGTTTTTAGAGCTTAGAGTTTTTACATATCATTTGGATACTAACATACTAATCTCCAATAAACCAAGTGCATATTTCAGATTCCATAGCAAACTTTCTCCTTTAACGGTAGTGGGTTATATTTTACCCCTTAACAGGCAGAGTTCTGGTGAAAGCAGGGACATCTGCTCCTTATAACCAGCCCTGTATCAATTGCAGTACTTTTCCCATGCCCTGAATAAGAAGTGGGCACAGGGCTCTTGGGCTATTTTTTCTTAATTTTACACTTACCTCAGCTGTCCCTTGGAACGAGGCAGAGGGTATTCCTCAACACCTTCTAACTGATTCACTTTTTTATGTGTTTGTTTATTAAAACAATTACGTTTTATAAGTTTCTAGCAAATTTATTCTGTAACTTGTTTAAAGACTTAAGTACCTACAATCCGCACTCCACTTTTCTATTATTTTGTAAATAGACCATTTTGCACTGGTTCATCACCAATTTTTGTGGCCTCTTGGGTGGCTAGACCCTCATCAAAATCATTGGTGGTATGCAGAATCTTCTGGCTTCTATCTTTGTCAATGCATAATACATTAAATAAAAAAAAAAATAGGTTTGTCATTGATTCCTTTTCCAGACAAGGTCCTCTACAAGCCAGGACTGGAGAAGATAATCAAGGATGCTACAGGTGGGAAGAGTGCCTTCCTTTCTGTTCACCTACCTTCCCCCAGAATAAACCAAAACAAGTTATTTTCCACTAGCTCCTTACGCTCCCAGGATACCTTCTCACTTGTAGTGCAGCCTAAAAGACAGTCCTTGTGGACTTGAGAACACGTCAATGTTGGTGATAAATGTATGTCTTCCTCACTTACAGCTGAGCCTTGGAGCTCAGATGTGGTTATGGCACATCTCCTGCCCTTTGACAACTCCTGATAGCATGCTGTGTTCGAAACCCTGAATATATACCATCATCAATCTGGTATGTTGGATATCCTTTTTTGAGCTCTCCATATCGCTTTTTTATCTACCAGGTTCCCAGAGACTTTCCAGGGAGTTCTATTTTGACTTGTCTCCAGCTCTGTCATGACTGAAGACCTGATCCAGGGAGCTAGTGGTTCATCTCCAGCTTACTTGCCAAGTCTTGGAACTACACAACTGGTTATCTCTTTGACTTCCGTGGTTTTTCTTGCCCTCCTTTCCTGTCTCAGGACAGTTCTCAACGAGAGCTAATATTCTACACTTTTGACCACACTACTCTAGCACCCAATAGTGTATTAGGGTGGCGAGGATCATTATTTTGACAATAAGCAAGTTTTACATATGATTTTTACATCCACTCTATTCAAAATGGACTTCTTCACTAGTGGAGCAGGTCATCTTAAGACTTGAATCCAGCTATCCCATATGACATTTAAACTTTTGAAGTGGTGGATGGATATCCATCTGATGGTATGCACACAATTTTCAGTTTGATACTATGGATGCTAGTTTCTTGGAATGGCAAATAGTTTTTCTTCACCAGCTTATATTTGGGAGTCCATTTTACTAATCACTATTCTGGAACTTGGTGCCATCTTCTTTAGTCCTAAAGCACAAAGCAGTCAAGGTCCAGACAAACAATGCATAGTGGTGGCTTATCAGAGCTATCAATGGGATACTCACAGCCCTGAGGCCATTAGGGAAGCATCATGCAGTGGTCAAAACACACTGTTCCAGAGACATCGGCAACTTACATTCTAGGGCTGGACAACTGGGAGGTGGACTTCCTTGCGCTGTCAACAGACAGCTCAGGGCCTTTTTTTTTCTTTGTTATAGCTGGCATTGACAGCATGGTTCTTGTTGACCTAGCTATTAAGACCATGCTGCAGGCACAGAAACTCTTTCCTGTGTCTTATCATGGGATTTGGATATCTTACTTGACCTGGTGTGAGGAATGAAGCTATCCTTATGCATTTCTTCATATTTCTGTTTGGGTTTTTTTATTCCATAAGGGTCTGTTTTTATTTGGGACTAATGGGTACCATCCTTGTGCCCTAAGCCTAACAAATCCAAGAACACAGTGCTTTACTCCTTGGATGTGGTGCATGATCTGTAGATCTGTCTATCCAGGGCTTGTGAGTTACATCGCTTGATTCATATAAGAAGTATGTAGTGCAGGTACTGGTTTCCGCTGGATTAACAGCACATTCAAATAAGGAAGTCTCTCTTTCTTTGGTGGTATGTCATGGGGTGTCGGCAGACCAAGTTTGTAGAATGGCCACTTTGTTGTCCGTGCATACACACCCTTCATGGGAATGCATGTCATTTTTATATCCTGCTATTTATCTTGACTACTTGCTGGGCTAACTGAATGAAGATACAAAGGGACTATAGGGACAAGTAGGAGTCTTCTCTTGTTTGTTTTTGTACCATGCCCCCTGGGGTAAAACAGCAATCTCCATCTGTGTGCACCTGCAGAAAGGGATTTTTTCTGTGTGTACAAAAATACCCTTTTTTCACCTAACTTAATCCGTTGAAACTAGCTTTGTAATTGTACATACATTTTTAAATTGACACTGAAAAGTCTAGTGTGCAATAGTCATATATTTGGCCACTGTTTTGACAGTACTCTGTACAAATAACTATGTATATGGTCATGGAAAAAAACATTTAGGGGGGAATTCAATTGGCCGCGTTACAGGTAAAAGTAACGCGGCCTGTGCATTATTACCATTATTATGGTAGTTTCAACGCCGGCTTTTTGCTGCAAAACGGTAATAGTTTTAAGGCCGCGGAAATTCGGGGGGAATTGAATTCCCCCTTAGAGGTTATATTCTTTTAGACCTCAAGCTCCAGGAAAAGTAGTAACAGATTCCATATCTATACTGATGGCATATTCTAGGAAAATGTTTAAGGATGTTTATATTGTCCAATTGCAACAGAGTTATATTTCATTTTTTTCTTGTTTTTATTCCACAGCCTGAAGTGACAGTGTTGGAAACCAACAACCCTTCCATAAATGACGAGTCTGAGGTAATAAATTGTCAAACCAATTAAAGGACCACAAAACCTGAAATGCTAGGTGCTTTATGTAATACTTAACTAATCACCTTGACACACACACATAGTTTCTGTTAAGACAGTGGCATGGTATCGGGAAGCTCGCAAAACTAGCCACAAGCAGCAGGCAATTACCCAATGTCCATGTAGGGCTGCCTGCCACTTAGAAAATTTATAGACCCTTTATTATTAATTATCAGTACATGCAGTGGTGTAATTGTACCATTTTCTCTGCTTTCCTGGGGTACACTGCTTAACTTTGAGGTTATAGAGGACTCCTTGGAGAAGGTGCACTTAGTTTTTTTTCAAAGTGCCCGGGGGTAGGGTGCTTTTTCTAGAGCTGCTTATGGCAGAAGTAAAAATGTGTTGGTTATTTTATTAGCATTTTTTATTTTGAAGCAGTCCGCGTTGCTGCTGGCACATCTATACACAGGAGCAGTGGAACAGGCATCACTTCCCCCCTCTCCTTCATCTGCATCGGATGGCTCCTGGAGTTGAGACCCAGTCGCTGGTCTTACACCAGTGACCAGTGCAACTTTTTTTGTTCCCTGGAAACATTTTTGCAGCCATTTCTTTACATTATACAATGCTAATTCAATAGAGTGTACATAGCATGCAACTCGTTTATATTAAAAACAGCTGTTACTACTTCAGATTAATTCACCCTTGAATGATGGTTGGAGATTTTTGAGTAGAGTTTCCCCCCCCCCCACAGATTTTAGATCTTCACGAGTCCCAAGCATTTCATATAACGTGTGTATGTATGCATGTGTGTGTGTGTGTGTGTGTGTGTGTGTATGTATGGCCATTGGATAATTGCCTCTTCTCTAAGGTGTTTATTTCGTGTCTGTTCAATTGCCACTTTCTGTAATTCTGTCTATGTAATTAAGAGAGTGTCAGACGCAGACGGTGGGCAGTAAGTTTTGGACTGGGTCATGCATTACACAATTACCTGTCTGTGCTCATCATTACTGTTACCTAGGTATGGCAGCTCTTGGTGAAAACAGAATTTTTTTTTGTGCGCACAGGAATTTAAAACCAGGCTAAGGGTCAGAGCAGCTGTCGATCTGTAGGGTATCCAGCCCTAAATGAATATAACAAAAAAAGTAGTATTGATCCAGCGGTCAAATAGTGATTAATGGTATCTGACCAGAAGTATATTGTACAAACCAAATGACAATAACAAATTGTTGCATTGACAAGAAATATGGGATAGACATAGGATGTTTCCAATCCAAAATAAAGGGATAATATACCATTAACTGAATACTTTTTACTGGATATTGGATTAAGGGGTAGATTCAATTGGCCGCGATGTTCCTCAGAACACTATTTCAATGTGTGTATGGTGGTAGTCTTTACATATATGTAAATGAGAGTTTTTCAGAATACAACAGAGAGGGAAGAGGATTAGAAACACACAAACACATTCAACTTCACTAAAAACTGCAGTATTGATCCAGGAAATATGGGATAGGCATAGGGTGCAATAAAGAAAATAACAATTTATTAAACATACTAAGAGACAAACAACAAAGTTCCAAATTAAATTAATAAAGAAATCTTAATAGCAAAAAGTATCTTAAAAGACAAAGTCTCTTAAAATTATCTAGAGGGGATACAGTCCATATAGACCCCTATAGTTAAAAAAAAAAAAAAACCCACTTGTAAAATGAAAGTTCACCAGAAAAATAGATGGGTATTTATATATATATATATATATATATATATATATATATATATATATATATATATATATATATATATATATATATATATATATATGTATTGCTATAGCTTACAGTTGTACCATCCTGGAATAAGTCCAACCCCTACTGAACTTGGAAGCAAAACAGGTTTGGGCTAGGTAAGTACCAAGCCTTACGAGACTTGATAATACCTAGTACTTTAAGCTGGGGCATCGTACCCTTTGTTGCTGACACTCACTGACTGCTCACATCCTCTAATACACCTGGATTAACCACCTATGCCCAAACTCCACTCCATTCATTTTTAAGTCAGTAAGTCTACGTATGCTATACTAATGCATAATCGTTACAAGCATGGTAGTACTGTTTATACAGAACACATTATGTCTGATCAGCTTCCTGTTTTGGACTACAGCATACACAACTTAAGTTTAATAAAGAGATGATATTCAGCACAATCAGATCACAAGTACTCTAGCTCCATTAATGAGTTGTTGATAAACAGAAATCCAGTATGGTAGATAACAGAGAATTAATTTTGTTTTAAACATATATTTTATTTGAACTTTTTTAAAATTTTAACAGCATACCGGTTAGGTTACAAATCAAACAGTTGGTATAAACAATTATTAAGAACCTTGTTATTTCGTAAAACTGCGAATTAGGAATGGAGAGAAAGAGAAATACAAGAAGGGGTCAAGGGAGGAAAGGTAAGAGAGGGAGGCTTAGAATGAAAAGGTTAGGTATAAGTAGGGGTTAGTAAGGGGCAAGAGGAAATAGGAGGGAAACCCGACCTGGCATCCTGGTGGCTGTTAGATATTCAGTATGCGATTTGTAGCTAGATCAAAAACGTCTGTTTTTATTTTAAAAGATTCTTGATTGATTCACTCCGAAAGTGGCAAGCCAAGGTTGCCAAATACTTAGAAATTTGGTAGGTCGATCGTTAATTATGCTCATAATATGTTTGCAACGGTAGGTCTGACATATTCTATTGATGACTTCAGGCAATGTAGGGGGTTCAAGTTGTTTCCAGTTCGCTGCTACCGGGCATTTGGCAGCATTAAGTATATGGCTCACCATTGCTGTTGTACATTTATCAATGTCGGGTACAGGTCTATGCAAAAGAGAATAGAATAGGAAGGACAGGGGGGAATTTGTAGTGAGGTGACTCTGAATTAGGTTGTGGACCTTTTGCCAGAATCTAACCATCTTGGGGCATGACCACCAAATGTGACAGAACGAGCCCTCTTGACCACAGGATCATCGCCAGCATAGACTCGAATCAGGGTATATGGCCTTTAAACGGGTGTGGACCAAATACCATCTATATAATAGTTTATATGTATTCTCTTTGGTCTGTACACAATTAGAGCTCTTAGCGACTCGTGTCCTGATCTTGGACCATTCATCCAGTTCTAGCTCCACACCAAGGTCCTCCTCCCGTTTTAGTTCATAGCGATCTTTAACAGGTGGACGATGCGCCACCAGCAAGCTGTAAAATGTCGAGATTAATCCAGTAGGAAATGACTTGCTTATACAAAATGTTTCTAAATGTGTGAGTTAGTAAAAGGCTTTAAGCGCAGGTATTGTATTATACAGATGCATTATTAGTTGAAGATATTGATAGAAGCGATTATGAGGAATTTCATATCGCCGTTGAAGGTCTGCAAATTTGTGGATAATATGCATAGGAGCTAGGTCAGCCAGGAACCTTGGCCCATGACAGGACCAATGCTGGGAAAAAAAAGAGTATTGTTGCCCAGGAGGGAAAATTGGGTTATTCCATAGGGATAACATAATTTCAGTATTTGATATCAAGTGGAATGCTCGGATGCTATAGTCCCATATCTAGAGCGAGAAGCGAGTAGTGGGTGGGAGTAGGGATAGAGAGTGGTTGGCGATGTTTGATCAACATCCAAAGGAGGGTGTAGGGCAAAAGAAATTGTATGAGATTAGCTTCTATGTCGACCCATAGCCTCGTGTCAAGTGGGG
The DNA here is from genome assembly GCF_038048845.1 of Mixophyes fleayi. Taxonomy (NCBI): domain Eukaryota; kingdom Metazoa; phylum Chordata; class Amphibia; order Anura; family Limnodynastidae; genus Mixophyes; species Mixophyes fleayi. The sequence continues at coordinate 190,376,246 of NC_134402.1, read as the reverse complement.
AGTGAAATAAGATTAGCTGGGTCAGATGCGTAGCTATGTAATATTTAGAGATATTTGGAAGCCCCAGTCCTCCCTCTGAAGTTTGACGATAAAGAGAATGGGCTTGTACTCGGGGTCATTTGCCTGCCCAGACAAATCTGCCAATTTGTTTCTGAAGAGTCTTAAGCGCTAGCGATGGTACTCGAATAGGAAGTGTCTGAAACAAGTAGAGAATCCGTGGCACTAAGTTCATTTTAGCCACTGTTATACGGCCCAGCCAAGAGATGTATAACCTATTCTACTTCTCGAGGTCTTGTTTCAGTGAGTTCAGCAGGCCGGGATAATTAATAGCATATAGTTGACTATAATGTCCGGTCAGGTAGATTCCCAGGTACTTCAGTTTATCTGGTTGCCATCTATAGTTTGATTGGCGCTTCAGGGAGTCCAGAAGCTGGGTCGGTAAATTAAGAGGGAGGATTTTGGACTTGTCTATGTTGAGTTTAAAGTTAGATACTGCACCATATTTTCTAAGTTCACTCTGCAAGGCAGGTAGGGAGGTGAGGGGGTTAGTAATTGTGAGTACAATGTAGTCTGCGTACATGGAGATCTTGTAATCGGTCCTACTCGTCTGTGTCCCTGTGATAGTCAGATTGTTGCGAATTTGAGATGCTAATGGCTCCATCGTTAGAGCAAACAGCAGCTGGGAGAGTGGGCAGCCTTGTTGTGTGCCATTCGCAATTTGAAATGGGGATGTCGCAGTGCCATTAGCCAAAGCGGTGGCCGATGGATTATAATATAAGGAAGCTAGTCCACATGTAAATTGACCTTCAAATCCCATTTAAGGGTAGCTCTGATAAAGGGCCAGGAGACCCTGCCAAAAGCCTTTTCTGCATCGAGACACCACCAGAGCAGAGCAGGGGTCTGATCCCGGTTAGCTGCTTCAATTAAATCTGATATTTTCTTTTTTAGAAACAAATGGTCATTTAATCTCCATATGTAGCGAGGCGTGGCAGAATGTCAATCTGCAAAGTCATAGCTGAATGGTCAGGCCAAGGAACCGGTGCAATAGTAGAAAATTTCAGATTCTGTGTCGTTTGAGCATCTACAAAGAGCATATCTAGCCTGGAGTAAGTGCTATGTGGCATCGAATAGTGCATGTAGGTCCTGTCAGAGTATAGTACTCTTCATGTGTCGTATAAATTAGCGTTAGTGAGCAAGGATTGTAGTTTAGAACCCTCACGAACACTGCGGCTGCCACGTAGCACTGGTTGTGAGCAATCTAGCAGAGCATTTAATAAAGTATTAAAGTCGCCTCCTATTATTACTCTTCCCACCCTTAGGTTGTGAGAGTTTGGCAAAAAATTGAGTCAAAAACATATTTTTGGAAGTATTGGGATTTGTGGCCAGGGTGATAGGTGCGTGTGAGAGGAAGCCCGTTAGATGAAGGCACAACCTTGGGGGTCCGCATATGTTGACTCAACTGTCAACGGAAAAGTATGTCGGAGAAGGATAGCAGTCCCTTTTGACCTTTTGGGAAGACGTTGAGTAGAATACCTGGGGGTATTGCTTACAGTGCAGGTTTGGATGAGTGTGTTTAAAGTGCGTTTCTTGAAGCATTACAACTTGAGTGTCGTTTCAGATATTGAATCAATATTGTATGTTTCTGCGGTGTGTTGAGACCATCGACATTAATGGTTCGTTCCGAAAAAGTCATGGCTGATACCAGTGATAATCAGACCAAGGTCGATTATGATGATGTACTTGGCTAGGCATGGATGCCAGGCCAAGACGGAGAGGTTAAGAGGGGGAAAGAGAGGGTTAGTTGGGATTTAGGGGTATAGCCAAATGGGAGAAGACAGCTTGACTGGCAAGGTATGTCTTCTGAAAATCTAAACCAGTACATCCTGTGTACTTGGGGAGTCTGGGGAGTGGTTGTGTAGCAAAAGGGACACTTGTCGGGTGGGAATCTTCGGCATTATGAACAGATAAGTTAATGTATGTGCCTTTTGAATAACATTCTTGTGAGAGAGAGTAATATTTGGGAGAAACAATGGGATACTTCAAATTAAAATCAAGTCAGACAAATAATTAAATTAACATGTAATACAAACTGAAAATTATAACATAATATAAACAACATTGCCAATTAAGGAGTGTTTATTATTATTATTATTATTATTATCGTTTATTTGTTAGGCGCCACAAGGTATCCGCAGCGCCGCACACAGTACTAACAGTAGACTATACAGGGTGAAACCATACAGAACAATGAACAAAAAGTACCAATACTTCAGAAACTCCGGCCAGTCATATGCAGTAAAGATGGAGCGGAAGAACAGGTATTGAGACAGGAGGGGAGGGAGTCCTGCTCATACGAGCTTACATCCTAAGGGAGGGTAAACAGACCAGGCACAAGAGGAGAGAAGGGAGGACGAGCTAAAGAGAGGGGATGGGGGTTAAGTAGATGGTTGGTAGGCTTTGAGGAAGAGGTGAGTTTTGAGTGCACGTTTGAAGGAGCACAGAGTAGGAGAGAGACAGATGGAACAAGGGAGGTTGTTCCAGAGAAGGCGGGCTGCACGGGAAAAGTCTTGGATTCTGGAGTCTGAAGAGGTGATAAGAGTGGAGGATAGGCGGCGGTCGTTGGCCGAGCGCAGGGAGTGTTTGGCTTAAGGATGGCCAGGCCAACATCCTACGAGTAACCTAGAAATCTGCATCATGATCCCGGGGAGCAGCCCCAAAAATTACTGCAAGTTACAGGGGATAGGTCGTTCCCCAGACCAAGAGGCCGAACTTTTCTCCATACTTGGTACACATTGCTATCGACTAGATCAATCAGCTAAGCAAACATCTGAGATTTGCAACAATTAACTAGTACTGTTAACATTGTATAATATAAACAAATAAAGTGTATTTGTCTCCTGGGATGTCCTTGACATCAAACATTTGAACAGGTATGTAGACTTTTCCTGATGCTGCACAAAGTCCTGATCAGCTCTTCCTAACTATCTCAAGTAATTTGCGTGTACTCGTAAGTAGTAGTCAGCACTTCTATGGCCTTTAGTTTGATTTTCTTAAGCTTGTATCCATGAGATCATCGGAGGTGCTGGTCTTGTAGTCTCTGTCGTGTTTACTGCCAGAATCGAGGAAGTTGCTATTCCTAGCATTGGTGGGAGGGCAGATCCTTGTTCTAGCGTCTTCATTTTGTGGGACTGGTCCTCGTGTCCTATTAAGAGGTGGAACGGAAAGTCCCATCGATAACAGATTTTGTGGTCACGCAAGAGTTTGGTAATTAGAGCTAGATCTCGCTTCTTTTGTAGTGTTGTAGGAGCTAGGTCCTGATGTACTTGGAGATCCACTCCTTCAAAAGTAAGCAATGTAGCAGCTCGGGTGGCCATGGCAAATTGCTCCTTAGTTTTATAGTAGTGAAATCGCACGATGACGTCTCTGGGCGGCTGATTCAATGAAGGTGTAGGGTGCAATGCTCTGTGAGCTCAGTCTGTTTGTACTTTTAGCACTGATGCCTCAGGAAGATAGTGTCGGAATAGTTGTTCCAGATAATTAGGTAGAAGTTAGTTATCTATTATTTCAGGCATATTTCGGGTGCAAAGCCCTTTCTGTTCTCCATATCTTCCAGGTGTTCTTTGAACGATTTCATGTGCGTGTGGAATTCTGAGCATTCTGTAGACACAAGTTCATGGAAATGACAGATCTCGTCTACTTTTTGCTCTAGTCCGCTGTTCTCGTGCCAATGACTGCTATTTCCCTGCAGAGTTAAGTCGCCTCTTTTGTTTTCCTCTTGTATAATGGTGCAAACCTCTGACTGGATGGTAGACTTGATAATGTCTCTCAATTTAGTGGATATAGATGTTTCCTTGGAAGAGCTAGCATCATCATTATCCGAGTCATATTGATGCATCGGTGAGGAAGTCATCGATTTGCGAAGCATTTCTTCTTTTAGCTTGAGTCAAAATAGAGGCTGTACTCGGAGTGGTAATTGTTTTTATTCTTATGCGGCATTAGATTAGTATGGCCTCGTGGGCGGTCAATCGCTCCAAAATCCAGCAGGTAGTACAGTTAAGGACAGTTAACAGTTAGTTAGATTACTCTCTTCCGTAGCTATGAAGGGGATATTGTAGAGCTTAATGCGCCATGGGTTCCCTTGCGTCCTGACACTTCACTAGATTGTACGCTGGCTTCCTGCTCCATGAGTATTATCAGTATTGCGCTCAGCATAGAGTGGAATGAAAGAGTCCAAGAGCGACTCTGGGAGTGCAGAGTGACGGGATATATTATGTTAAATGCACTTTGCTTTCTAATGCAAATATGACCTCGAGCCTCAATGTAGTGGTCTATGCAATTTCAATAGACACAAGCTGGTATATTGAGCACTAGATATCAGTAAGGTACAGCTCTATGTTAACAGGTGCAGGCATCACAGTATTAGAGCTCACCAAATAAATATAGAGGCAGAGACAGCCAGAGGTCTGTGAGGGACCCGGCAGTGACAACTCACGCTTAGACCTCCGCAGCCTGGATGTGGATGCAATCGCCAATGGACCAGTCAGATTGGTGATCCCTGCTGTCTGCCGAGTCTCAGCTTTATTCTCAACAGGCACTTCGCCAGACAAGTTACCGTAAGTAAAGACTGCAATGGCGCCTACGACTTCAGGTCAAATGTGGCCGAGATCGCTCCAGCACGGCTAAGCAGAGAGACTCTCAGCAGAGGACCGACACTAGGTAAGTGACCCGCAACAGCGCCTCCCGTTCAGTTGTATGTGGAGGGATCCGATTGCAGCACTTCACCTCCGTCAGTAACGAGGCAAAGACCTCACATTGGCGTACTCGTAAGCATAAACTATTGGGCAAGCTAGCAGTGCTCTCCTTAAGTTTAGTAGCTGTTACAGTTAGTTAGGGTGGCAGTAGGACACCAGTTAGTGGTGTTTTTTGCTCTTCGTGTGAGGAGCACCAAAGAAGCACGTCTGCTCTAAATGACTACTGGGCCACGCCACGGTAACAGAGAATTTATTAGTGGACAGGATATAGAGCAGCCGTGTATAATTTAGTTATCTTGTTCCTGTTCTTTAGATTTAAGTATATTGCAATTCTTAGCCCCTTTGGATATTAGTTTTTATTTTTATTTTCATCCTTCTCGATTATTTTTATTTTTATCCTATTTTTTTATTTTTAGATTTATTTTGATCAAATCGGTTATTATATAATCATATATTGGGTGCTTTCTATACAGGTATTTATATATAAAAGATTATGAGTAGTTAACAATGTAATGTGAATAATTGGACTCCTTATCTCTGCCAAGAAACACTGACGTAATTACAACGGGGAACATACACAGCACGTAATAGTATCAATCATGTGACTCCATTGATGAATATAATTAGGTTTCAAACTTGGAGATTCTACCCTTTGATAAAGTCACTCCGTATGCCGATACGCGTTGGTAAAACCATTCTGATATCACGACACATGTCACGTGACAGCCGGCGCTAGAATTGCCATTCTTCACTGCAAGGTGGCCGATGGGAGTTTCTAGTAGTGTGCACACTATACCACAGCAAGTACTGTTTACTATTGTATGTTTTTTTCTGGTGATCTTTCATTTTATAAGTGGACATTGTTTATACCGTTCATCAAGGGATTTTCTTCAACTATATGGATCTATATGGACTGTATCCCTCTAGATAATTTTAATAGACTTTTTTTTCTTTTAAAATACGTCTTGCTATTAAGATTTCTTTATTCATTTAATTTGGACCTTTCTTGTTTGTCTCTTAATATGTTTAATAAACTGTAATTTTCTTTATTGCACCCTATGCCTATCCCATATTTCCTGTCAATGCAACAATTTGTTAATGCCATTTGGTTTGTACAATATACTTATGGTTAGACACCATCAATCACTATCTGAGCGCTGGATCAATGCTGTAGCTCTTCGTGAAATTGAATGTGTTTGTGTGTTACCAATTCTCTTCCCTCTCTGTTGCATTCTGAAAAACTCTCATTTACATATATGTAAAGACTACCACCAAATACACAATGAAATAATGTTATGAGGAACATCGCAACCAATTGAATCTACCCCTTAATCATCCAATATCCAGTAAAAAGTATTCAGTTACAAGTGGTATATTATCCCTTTATTTTGCATTGGTACCAATATCATAAAAATCATTAGTATCAAAGTCATTCTTTCACCAGAAATGCTTTCACATTATTTATTAAATGTAACTTTTGTATTTGGTTTGATTAGACCTCTCAGACACTACATTGTTAATATTGATTAATAATTACTTTGTAACCTATCTTGGACTAATGGACAGTCCTAACTATTTGACTCTCTAACCTTCGCAAATATTTTAGAATCTTGTCTCAAGCATAATTGTTTACTTTCTCACTGTCCTATTTGTTTGCAGGTAATTTTCAAGATGCAGACATTATTACATCTGCTGTATAGTCTACAGGTAAGTGAGGTTTTTTTTCATTTTTTTAAAATATTTAAACATTATGGGCCTGATTCATTAATGCACGCAAAATGAACGTATTGTGCGTTTTTTTTAAAGTCCACAGAAGTCGGGCATACGCACATCTGTATTCAACAAGGAGCGGATGTAAAGCTATATCTGTCAATGAATAAGGGTTTAGGTTTGCTCTGCCCCACTGCAGGATACATTTGTGTAATATAAAGTCCCAAAAGAATGTACAGGAATAATAACTACTATATTATTAACAGGTGACATCAATTAAGTAGTCATTAATGAAAAAACATTTTTAAAAAAGTTTGCCCCCACCCAATAAAATGTACCAGGGTGTTATTAATGTCTGCTGTGCATAAAATGCATCACTGTAGCTTTTGCTATTGATATGACAGAAAAACATGTACCTTTGAGATACTCAAACTTAAATCAGATGCTGGTGCGTTCACTTTACTATACATTGACTACCTGCATGTGCCCATTCCCCTCTCTGTTCTGTCCCTGAGATTGTAGGATATAGTAAGGGTCTTTTGCACTCAAAGATGAATTGTAAGGTGCTGCGTTCTCTAGCATATGGCTTGTTTCTGGGCATGTGTAGTGCGATTTTACGCAAAGTATGGCACATATCGACATTTTCGTGCCTTAATGAATCAGGCCCCACATGTCCAAAATAAACATGCAACTGAATAAATCAGTTCAAAGTTCAAGCTGCTGTCTTTTCCTGTAACCTATGAGAAAGTCTTTAAATATTGTATATGCATTATTTAGTTTTGTAAACAATTTATATTAATATTTTCAGAAAATGCTGGATGATTCAATTTTATTTCATGTACTTGTTGTCTGGGGTTTTTTTTTCTTTTATTTAAAATATATAAAAAAGTTTCACTTTTTTAAAACGAAACTCGTGTTTTTAGATTATGAGCTTTTTTCAGTTATGTGCCCAATAGGTATCATGCTAGCTGTTACACTATTAGATACATCTATCTGTTGGTTGATTTGACCATATATGTCCATGTATTATGGCAGTTTTTTAGGAACGCTTTTATTTGCAGATTGATTCACTTAAGCAAAACATCTGTTATATTGAATACACATTGATCAAAACCTCCCCACTGCACATAATATAGTAGGAATCTGTTAGGCAACGTTCCCTCGGTATCAAGTTGTGAGGCAGTAGCCTATATCCATATAGCATGCATTCATAAAAGGTTTAAAAAAATTGGCTACAAATTGAAATTTATAGATCTGTATCAGTTTTAGCACAGATACAAGAACAAAGTGTAGCATATGCATCCCACTGTACTAGGCAAAATTAAACAAATATGTTTTGATAGACTAGCTTGCTTTCATACTAAATCTATAATGCATGACATATACATCTATGTGAAATCCTATAAAATACCTTTTATAGAGTCAAAACAAAAAAATACATAATTTTAGTTTCTGTGTTCAATTAGCTTCACTCTTTTATCTGCTCACTATTCAGTATCAACATAGTTTGTGATTTATTGTGTTTTAAGTCATGTATAGTTTGTGTTTTAAGTACAATTATGTCCACATAAATGCCTATACACCTATTTTCAGAAGTGAAGCGAAAGTTTGTATGTTTACATTCACCTAGTGTCCCTCTTTAATCATTTTATATATTGTAAGGTATCCACTTAAAACCGAATGCATATTGATAGAAGCATGTGCAACTTGTGTCCTGATCTAATAAATAAATTCTGTAGCACATGATGGTCAATGTGATGTACAGCATCAATATCCAAATTCACAACATTGTATGTCTACCTCTTATCATGTTAGGCCATGATTGCTCAGCAGGACAGCTACTTAGAGGCACAAAGAGAACGTGAGAAGCAGTTCAGACAGCAGTCATCCAAAGGTAACTGGCTTCTGGAGCAGGAGAAACAGCGGAACTTTGAGAAGCAGAGGGAGGAGTTGGGCAATGTCCAGAAGCTGCAGGACCAGCTAAAACATGAAAGACAAAGGTGGGAACGTGAAAGGAGTAGGCAGAAAAAGGAGGTGGAGGCTACCGAGATGATGCTGCTACAAAGAGAGGAGGCTTCCCGCCTTGAAAAAGACAGGTTAGAACAGGAACGGGTAGAACTAGAAGCACAGAGAGAGGCCTATCAGCATGATTTGGAGAGACTACGTGAAGCACAAAGAGCTGTGGAGAAAGACAGAGAGCGCTTGGAGCAATTGAAAAAGATAAAGAAGTCAAGTGTAAGTGCTGGATCATTTTCACCAGAACTGGTGCAAATAACATTGGTAAGACCCTTTTTATAATATTTAATGTTTTTGCCTGTAAGATAATTACACCATTCTGTCTACACAATAATGCACCCTTTTATATTTTAAACACCACAAAGATAAATTATATATGAATTTTATAAACACCGCATAATCTTACTGGCAGAGTGCACAATGTGTGTCCTTACTGTATTCAGCTTCATATATTCTGTTTTACAGTACAAGTTCTGTCCTATTCTGATGACGGGTTTCTTTTGAATGTTGCGTTATCGCCATTTTTATTATATTGTGTTTTCCATTTAGTAACTTACATAGTATGGCAGTTTGTGACTACTTGCACAGCACACTAATGTATCAGGTTGGGATAATTGATTACAATGTCAGCTCAACTACTCCGTTCCTAATGCAGGGATTATTCCTATGGTGGAGGAAAATATTCACAACAGTTGAAGTCCCTACCTTATCATAGTTTGGTGATAAGTATGTAGTTGATGTGCCAGGGACTGGATCTTGATATGGCTTTTATTCTGGCCGAGATACCTTATTTTGTATGGTGTTTATCTGGACCCCCAGAAACTTTATTTGATGTGATGGGGATAAGAATACATTTTGTCCTTCTCATGATCCAGCCATGATGTTTTAAAAGAGACTATCATTTGAGTTGTCCTAAAGGTAATGTGTTCTGATCTCTCCAAAAAAAGGTTGTTGTTGAGTTAGAGCCCATATCATGGCACCTCACACTCTTAATTTGCGCCACCAGAGTAACTAGCATTTTGCTGAAAGTTCTCGGTGCTGTTGCCAGGCCGAAGGGCAGGCAGGTGTACACAGAACATGAGGCATTTCATATGACATACTGCAACAAGGATGTGAAAATAAGCTTCCTGAAGATCTATAGACGTGAAAAAATCTAAGCTGTTGGCCATGTCTGGCACAGACAAACCTATTGAGCTTCTAGTCCAGAACAGATCAAAAGGGATGATCCTGATGATTTTTCAAACAATGAAGAGTCTGGAATAACATACTAGCTATAAGTGTCCACTTTTGGAACCAAAAGCTCCACTTCTTCATCACTGAACGGATTCATACATTCTAATCTCTTTGAATTAAACTAACACTTTTCCACCTGTGCCCACTCCTTATGAATAAATTCTTTCACAATTTGATGTCCCGGGAAACGCTACCCTTCTTACTGCAATCTTCAAAAGGTATTCATGAGCCTCTGTGGCAGTAGCTTAATCATCCACACCCAGAGACCTGTAATTGAATTAGTATTATTATTTGTATTTATATTACTGTTTGAGCAACATTTCTACATTATGTAGATTAAACATCCATCTTTATTCTCCCCAGATTCATTACTTAGAGGAGTCCTCTTAATTTCCTGAAGAGTCCCTTTCTGACTGAGAGTATCGATTTCAAATTCCATACTTGACCTGAGATGTTGTTCTCCTTGAGTCTTTCATAGCATATACAGATATTCCTTGATCACAAGACTTCTTCATCCATTCTATAGATTCCTTAAACTGTTCAGGGGAATTACATTTTTCCTTGGCTTGAGAATAACATATTGTATAAAAGACCCCTTCAGATTTAGTTTTATCACAGGATCCATAAACTCTCCTTCTTTCCTTCCACAGTCTGAAAGGACAGGTTATTACTAAACGCTAACTAACTGCAATAGTGATGCTGGAAGAATAAAGCAGCCCTAACTTGGGGGCTTGCGTAGAATGGGTGTCCTTCAGCCGTTTTTGGGATTGGACTCAGACTCCATCCTGCTGCAGATATCCTACTGCTATACAGCTTTAGTGAAGTTAGACATCCTCATTCCTTCAGGAACAGGGAACGGTAAAAGCAGTTTCAATTCCTATCCATGCCTGGTCTTCCATTTTGGTGCCCTGTGACGTGGCGCATTCAAATGCAGCCCACTGACATTAGCAAACTGGCGCACAATTTGAATTACACACCAGATCTGTCCCGAAGGTATCAGACTGGTGTTCCCCAGGTAGCCAGCCAGTCCTCTGCTTATACCACAGATGGTAGGTAAGCCCATGCACTACAGAAAATAATAGAACACTATCTGACCCTACCTACATAGCTAAAGATGGGAAAAGACACAGGGGAAGTGTAGGAGAGCTGCCTTACATACTGTTGGAAGCGGTTTTTGCTTAACCCGTCTCTACTGAACTAATAAGGAAACTTATACGTTGTAATAGCTGCTATGGACAGTTGAAGGGGAAATAAAGATATTTACTCAGCTTTGGTGCCCAAAAAAATCGTATCTTAATAGTTGGTATAACATTTTTTTGGAGGAAAAAAGTGAAAAGCAATAAATTCTGATATTTTTCTAGACAAAACAGATGCAGCACATAAATGCAAAAAATGGTTAAAGCATGGTACTCCCTTGTCTGGCATGTCTTTTACTAGCAGCAAACAAAAAAAGGCGAAACGCTCGCTTATACGATCACAGCACAAGTACTAAATAAGATAAACTGTAATTTTGAGGCAAAATTTAACAATTTCAAATTGACATTATATAACTTAAATTAAAAAGAAAAAGCTCCCTATGTTAACAATAAGGCGTACAGTCTGCCAGTAAATTTCCCTATGCATCATGTACAAATATGCTGCAACAGGACAAAATTAATGCATGAACAATGGATAATGACACCTCATGTCAATGTTTCTGGAGTAGTAATCACTCTCCCAGTTAGTTATGATCTTATTAGGTTTCCAATTTCCCATATGAACTTAATAGGTTCCCAAATAAGTTCATATGGGAAAGTATCAAATAAGTAATATAAATAAAAATATGATAGACAACCTTTTAAATAAATGTGACTAAATAAAGGTAACATGAATATTATGACCTATACAATAAATAGTGATGTAGAGAAGAAACTAATACTTTTTGCATCATTGAATAGAAATGAAAAAAATGAGGAAGAAAGTGTTCATTTACAAGAGAGGATAATGTGTAAATATGTTTAATCACATACAATATCCTAAAAGCTGTAAGGGGATGATAATTGTGGTATTTCTAGTTGGAATTTACTTCACTGTGAATATGATGATCAATGCTTACAGTTTTGGTCCATTGTTTCATCCACATTTTGTATGCTAATAACATTTTCCATCTCCATGCTGTACAGCATTTGATGATCTTTCACTTTTCTTCTGTTCTCATGCCACGCACTGTGCAGCTTAATACCCCACATGATTTTTCGATTTTTGCTAACTTGTGACAATAGAAAAAGAGGCATATCTGTTCTGCACTTTTGTTTTCCAGGGTGTAACACATTCTGAAAGTTTTAATGGGGAAGGGACTAGTCAGCTGGTCATGAAACCTACGGCCAAATCCAGTGCATCTGTGTCTGCAGCTGACTACCTGGACAGGCCTGAAGTTACACGTCGTGACAGTAGCGCCACAGACTTAAGACCCGCAATGAAAAATGATGTGCCTATTCATTTGTTAAGTGCTACTAACCAGCTCCAGAAGCAGGCATTACTAACGAAGCAACAGATTCCCACCAAACTGGCAGCATTGACCAAAAGCGGAAAGGAAAAAACTGGTAGGGGAAAAGCTTCACATCGGACTGAGAGTTCAGGTCAGCTCACTGAAAAAATAGGCTGCTACCATTCCTGGTATTGCTACATTCCTAAATGTTTATAACATTGTAACATTTATTTTTTGCATCTGGAGACTGATATATTGTTATATTATCACAAATCATATGAGCAGTTAACATTAAAAGAAAAAAATATAAAAGGCTTTTAACGAGGTTGGACGCTGCCACTACCCACAAACTAATATTTTTCACAATTGACTGGGGAACTTTGCAGCATCTACACATACATGGTCAAAGAGATTACTCAAGAAATCTCTGTGTGCATCATATGATAGGCTTGCATCCTACCATAAAATGTACACTACAGCCAGTCCTACCCTGCTGCTGTTCAGTTGCCGGACCATTTTCAATCAAATTTTTGTCTCCTGGGCTTTCCAGGCATTTTAACTAATGCATTATTTACGATGGACAAAGCAAGCAGAGTGCTAAGTACACAGTGCATACAAATCACCCTTGCCAACTTGGGCTCAAGCCTATGTGGCCTCTAAACAAATCCAGGCCTACAAAGTTCACACTTACAGATTGAGCGCTAAAACTAGTGTATTCGATTCAGCCCTTATTATACTATTTTAGAAGTAAATTTGTTAGGCAAAACACTTAAAAAAAAAATCACACAAACACATCTGTAGTTACTGCAGGTGGTTATTGGACTCCTCCTGATTAGAGCCAAATTTTTAGCCGAATAAAATCCGTATGCAACAAACTAATGTGTTTATGGAAGCCATTTTCTTTGAAAGGTTTGCTTCATTACATATTTAGAATACAACTTCACATTAGAGAAGAGATCAAAGTACTCACCCACACAGTTCAGTAAGTAATATACAGAGAGTAAAGTTACTAAAATATATTTCAGTAGATTATATTATGGGAAACCTGAAGTTGCTAGTATTCTACATCCTGCAAATTACCATGTCTCGCATAGCCAATTCTTTACAATTACCAACTTTCTTTAAACATACCAACACCATTGTCAGACTGATGTAGTCAGAAATTTGAGCAACATATTTGTATTAGGGGGGTACTGATAACCTGGGTAACACAATAATCAAAGGAATCACATTAAAAGTAGCATAACATTTTAAGAAGCATTAAATAAATAGTGTATATCTGTGTAGAAGCTAATGTTTTACAACATAATTGAAAAAGAAAAAGAAATTGTTTTAAAATTCATTGAAGATAAAATAATGGAAAAGTAGATCAAAATTTGCATTTTCAGTGGTACATAACATTAATAATTTGCTGTATTACTTTGCATTTCAATCGTTAAATAGTGATTCTAATTGTATTATTTAGAAACATATGTTTGTACATTATCATTTACTGACTAGGGTGGTTTTGTATTTGAGCTCCTACACATATGTTACCTGTTTTGTTATGCACATGTTAAGGTCATTCCAGCACATTCAACTAGCCTGTTTGAGGCTGTACATGGTGTTTTATTTTCCATATTCTGATAAATCTAGCAGGATGTTGCCATTTTATCTGTTAAAATGTGCATATTAGGAGATAATTAACTCCTTTTAACTCCTTTTCTCTATTCCTTTACATGTGTTGCAGCATCCATGGATCACAGGCAACTTTTGCCATCCAAACTTTCAGGGAAGGATGAGAATACTGTGAGGAGCCGAAGAGTGGCAAGTCCCGGTTTAGTGAACAGTCAAATCATGTTCTTTCAGCATGGTGAGATGCTGGCTAATTTTTTTTTCTCTGTGTTAGTGCAAAAATAACTGGTATAGTGGTATAGTTAGAAAAGAAAAAAAAAAGACCTGTTTACATATATAGTTTCAGCCGAGTTGGTAAAGCTTACTTAGGAAGATGTAATGTCCCAGCTGAGTATCATGATGTGTGATTATGGACTGTGGCGTTGCAGAATAAGGACTTGCAGGATTTCTCAGTATGACACAATTAAGACCCTACTTGTTGATGAGATGGCGCTGTAGCCATACAGTCCAATTAAAACAATATTCACGAATGCATTTAAAAGATAATAGTTTGATTAAGTTGGTCGGTTTTGGCAAGCCCACCATAAATAATGATAAAACATTCTAGGTTTATGCACAAGCATACTAAACTTAAAGCCATTATTATTTATCAGTTACAATTTAAATAAGGGCAAACAAATAAATTAGTTCAATTATCGCTCACATGCCTAGCACGGATTGCATATAAACAAAAACAATTCTATATGTAGCACAGTCATTAATTTAATAAAATATGAAACCCTTTTTAAGCGCAATTATTATCTCCTAAAAGAAGGAATACTTATATTTTGGCGTGATGCTTTTTCTTAGCTGTGTGGTATTAATACGTCTCCAATGAACAAGCCACTCGATAGGGTCATATTAACATAGAAAGTAGAAGAAAAATATGCAATAATGTAATACTATAAGGATTTTTGGTGATGTATAATCAATTTACAAATAACAAGAAGTAAAAAGTTAATTTAATATCCAATAGAATAAGCAGTAGTTCCCAACTTGTTGCCTCCAAATGTCAAGCTACTCACAAGACAGAGGCATAGGCAGAGCCTTGGATACAGATCTTTAAACTTCTTTTGTTTGCATCAATACCCTGTGGTCATAACATCAGATGAGGTCTCTAAGATCATCATATATAAAAAAGCAAAAATGGAGTATCTTAGCGTAATACCGTTTAATATATACAATCATATAAATCACATAAAGTGCAGTCACATTTACATTAAAAACACATAGACAATCTTGGAAGTATATGTCGTCCTACTGGAGATAATGCGGGTTTGTAGCAGTGTACAAGGAAATATTCACACAGAGCCCTAGGATAAGTCCAAGTCACTGTAAGTTCCCCACATCTATGGTGGTAAACAGGTAGGGTGTGTCTTGTAGAAAAACCGATAAAATGAATAATCAGCTCTCCTGCTCCAACATGTTTTTACTGAGTCTTTTCAAGGTGCATGGAGAGCCTTTAAAATCGCTGCTTTAAATATAGTCTATTCCCAATCACAAATAAGATACCCACAATGAAGTAAAACATCTGAAAAGTCTAGTTGGCTAGGAGAATATCAAGTGATCTGGACATACCCAATTCTAAAAACAATTGCTTATATTAGCAGAATTTTAATATTAATATTAACATAAAATAACAAACAGAAAGTCTCTCCTTCGTCTGTATCGTCACTTCCGGTTTTGCTGTGTGTCGTCACTTCCGGTTTCGATATCCATAGAATAAAAAGGGCATAGCATGTTGCTTTGACGTGACCTCACTTCCAGTTTTAGTTGCCGGGATACCAGTAGTAAATATAAATAACGTAGTATATCTATATAATTACATTTAAGTTTCTATTTTTGTACATTCTGGAAATCCTAAGACTACTGTACAAATCTGTAAGTAATCTTACCAGATATGAAGTTAGATCTTAACATGATTAATATAATATAAGTTAACAGTGTGATCAAGTTCTCTATAAGAAAAATACTGACAATCCTATCATAAATGCATAACAATATATAAATAGTATGGTATATTAAATCAGCATGATCTCACTTCCGGTTTTTGTTGCCGGGAGACCGATAATGCACATAAATAACATCATAACGTTATATATTTACATAGGAATTTGTATTCGAAAAATTCTTAAGATTATAATGCAGATCTGTACTAGACATAGAGCAAGATGTTGGTATCACAATACAATATAAATTAACAGTTAAACAAGTTCTCTGTTATGTACATACTGACAGTCAGGCAATTACTAACATAGAATCATATATATAACACTACATAGTCTCAGTAATGATTCTCAGTAATGAGTTAGTAGTAGGTGGTATCATTCATTTCTTCATGTACATATGTTTACTGGTTCCCAATGAGGAAAAAGTTTGTTTTTCTTTAAATCTGCTTGTGTTTTGATGCTGCAGCAGCGTTATTGTGGTGTTTCGGTACTTCCGTAGTAGTCCTCCGCTGACAGGGCACAATCTTTCATATTACTCTTAGAAAAGTGTGAGTCTGTGAATCCTATGGGTTTCAGTCCAATCTCAGGGCCTTCAACAGGGAAATTATGTAGTAATTGGCTGTTTTCATTTATAGAACAATATAACCATAAAACACCTACATCTAGTAAAGAGAGCTAGAGATTGTTCACTTATTGCATTTCCTTTTTTGATGGTTGGATTACTTCTTGTTCCCTTGTAGCAGAGCTGAAAATCTCCTATTTCTTGCACTATATTCAGTTTCATTTAAGCCTTGTTGACAGTATATAATATACTTTTTTTTTTTTATTACACAGACCCTCCTGGACAAGTAGATCCCATAAGTGAAACAGCAACATATCCAGCAAGCCTCTACCGACAAAGCAGTTCCCATCTATTGAAACCTTCAATTCCTTCACCACCTTCTGTCGAGAAAGAAACAAACAAAGAAGATGTTATATTTTTCTAGACGCCCCAAGGAAATGCAGTTATGCTTTCTTGTCCTTTTATGTGGCACTGAACAAAACTTTCTGGATCAATGCCTCTATCACTAAGGCCTCAACGTGTTTTAAATGACTCTTAAGGAATTAAAACAATTTTGCAATGGTGATATCCAGTCCAAAGAGTAATGGAGACACATTTACTAGTAGGATAACAAAATGCAATTTTAATTTTAATAGACAGTTGGGATTTCTGTCGAACATGGAGGCTTTTGATCAGACATTACTGTTTTTTCAATAATTGGGTCTGATTTTCAGAGTGAAGTCCAGGGTGATGATGCACTGACTGACTGCATCTATATTTTGAAGTGGTGCATCGCCTGCAGGTCAGGATTGCTTGCCTATAACTTAAAAATACACTCATTTTGTTTTGTCTCCCATAAACATTTTCTGAAGGCCAAACAATTCAGCATAATCAACAGACAGTCCATAGTTCTGATAATCATGTTTGCCCACAATAAGATAAAACATATGTTTAGGCTTATTTATTGTTGAATGTCTTTAAAGCAGATTGCTATCAAGAATGATTCCATTAATCAGAATCTGTTATCCTTTTGGCATGGTTTATTACAAGAACAATTCCAGAAAGCAGAAGAAATAGTCTCAAAATATAAAGGCAATTTGACAACTCCACTACACACGAGTCAAGTTAATAGAATAACAATTCTTGCAATTGTTAACATACATAACTTTAATTTTACAATGTTTCATTGTAGCCAGTAGTAGCAAATTTTATTTAACCTGGCCCTTGGACCAAATATAGTAAATATCAATGACCTGAGTAATGGATTAAAGTTTATTAATTTAGCTTGTGTATATAAATGTAACTTGTTTTATGCATATTTTATTCATTCAATATAGATCCTCTATGTTAATTTAATTAATAGACAATACAGTGTCTCTGCCATGTATCCCTTTTTGCTCCATGTGAGACTTACACAAATAAGAAACAAATGCTTTCCGTAGTTGTTTTTATAATTTGATGCACAAAAAAAAATTCATCTAGTGCCATTTTGTAATATATATTGTACACATTTAATCTGTGTTCTTTAAATATGTGTTTTTTCTTTTATTAAAAAAAAACATTAACGGTCTCTGAGCACTTTTGAGAAATGTAGAGCACAATTGTTGTATAAATGTACAAAAGAAAGGCCCCTTTTGGTTTTTATATCCTTTTGCAGGTAAATTAATCCTTATATAACAAAATGAAAATGCTAATTTGTGAGATTGCTGCACTAATGTTTTTTTATCTTTATATCGTTTTACTTATCTTTGTTCATTTTAAAGGGAAAAATCATGAAAAATGCACCAGTGAGGTATTGGGTAATATGGTTCATTAACATCATAAATCAGAGCTAATTATTTTCAAGAACTGTAAAGGCGTTGTTAGAAGTCTTTTTGTGTTTCTTACATTTTGGCATTTGAGATTGCAAAGCTCAAGACCTTTAACAATCCTCGTCATTTAGCCTCTAATATTAGCTGTACAATGCTTTATTTCCCACAAAATAAGCTTACATTTTAATAACATATTTCACATTTTTTTATCTGTATCTGTGTGTAATGGTTATATATATATTAAATATACATCTGTCAGGATTGTTTATTTTGAAGCTTTAAAGGGGGATTACTCCCATTCTGAGAGGCTGGCCCTCCATGTTTTATCTTTCAGTACCCATGACTGTGTCACCTGCGGAAGTGTCTACATTCTCTGGGTTCTACTTTTTATCTGGTCATATTACACATTTTTGTTTTTTCTTAAAGTAAAACGTGTAGTTGACAAAAATGTATTGCAGTTTATGCCATTCATCAGTCTTTCTTACACAGAATATAGGGAAGTTATGGTCCTTTTAGGTTTGTAAATCCATTTAGTTGAAACATTAAATTTACAAATTATCCCCACTATTGATCCCTGCACAAGTACATATCTGTACTTTAAGTTTTGATGAAAGTCTAATGATCTTTTGAAGCCTACTATGCTTAACAAAACACTTTACAACAACTAAAAACAGCAATGCATTTAATAGCGACAACTTGAAACAATCGACTTACCATGTAACAGATAGGCAGTATGTCTGGCATGTTTAATTACCTCCACATGTAAAAGGCGACTTTCACAAATATGTACAGTAACAAATGACGTCACTTGTATTGGCCAGAGTGAAAACAGTGCTTTTATAGCGGCAATGGGTAGAACCACCGCCTGGATTAAAAACGGCACTTTCACCCTGGCCAATACATGTTACATGATTTATTACTATACATATTTGTGAAAGTCGCCTTTTACATGTGGAGGTAATTAAACATGCCGGAAATACTGCACCTTACATGGTAAGTCGCTGGTTTCGGGTTGTCGCTATTAAGTGCATCGCTATTTTTTTGTCGTTAAGTGTGTCGGCATTGTTAGTGCTGAGTAAATGACTATCGCCATTTTATCTGCCAACTTGTCAATTTTCAGTAAATTGACAGTTGTGAAATATGAAGCTCAAAACCAGCTGTCTGAAAAAAATCTGATCAGAATGAATTTATCAAAGCATAAAGTTCTTGCATATGTGGCTAGATTTAGTGATTAGCTTAGCCTCTTTGTTTGATTAGTGAAGAGGTATAGTGGAATCACTCACATTTAATCTATGTTCAGATGAATGTATTTTGTGAAGCACGTTTTGCAGCGTTTTTATGCTTCAGGTACACTTCACTCAAATGTAATTCTAGACTCATACATTAAAAATAACCCTCAAACACCAAACACAAAGAGCATTTTTACATAGAAAACAAGATGCGTCCTAAAACATTTGTGTAAGTGCCCTTTTAAGGAAAATAAAGCCTATAGCATTTTTTGTTAGAGCGCAATTAAAACTAATCAGGAGGTAGCCAAATTGTATTCAATGACTTTATGTTGATGTGATCATATTTTCAGGACTTGAGGCCACTATTAAACTTGCAAAATGTACTGAAACTGTTTGAAATGTTTATATATTTGTGTATTGAGATGGAATTACCTTCTGGAAATTATGTATTTTATTTTTGTCATAACTTGAATGTTGGTTCCTTAGCCATGTGGGTTAATGGTTAGCAAAAACTGTGTGATTATATAGATAATTTACAAGCAAAGGTATCAAGACGTATCTTCTTTATACAAGACATAGACAAGGTTTAACATTAAATTAATGGGTTTCGTCTTGTTGTCAAATTGGACAATAAATAATATTTCGTTTCTGCTGTCAACATGTTTTGCCACAGTGAATAATTGACAAAAAATTGACCCTTCACCTTAGATAATTGTACAGTGCTGTGGACCAAATTCGGCGCCTTATATGTAAAACATAATACAAAGTTTGTTATCAAAGGCGATTCTCTGTTTACTAGTAATGAATGTATGACAATACATTCTTCACTATTTTGTTTATGAAGATCTTCTAAATTTCTCAATCCATGTTCCCTGCTTTTACCTGATAATGGATTCTATGGTACTTTACTTTGCTATATCTCTATTGAACCATGATGCTAAATTAGGTGTATTATAGGTGCTGGAAAATATATTCAACTTTGGATATAAGTTCAAATAAAAATAATATTTAAGACAGAAAAATACAGTAAATCCAGTGGTGTATGAATGTATAATTTGTAAATATATCAGTGCATTATATTTTTTGGTGGAAATGTTGATAATGTTATGTAATGCAACACAATTACGTTTCTATTGTATGTCTTATGAACAAACAGTACCCTACAGTATCTAGCTAAATTGATATAAATGGATAAGTGTGTGAGAGGGGTTGAGGGGGGGCAGACAATGTAAGATGGTGTCATTTTTTATTTTATTTCTTATAAAATAAGAATAAACTGTTGATTTCACAGAATTTATAATGTCCGATTAAAGTTTGCATTGCTAGCAATTAAAATAAGAAAACAAAACTCAATGTGCTTGGTTTTTATTTGGGAACTGTAATGCGATAGGAGGAGAGCATTTATGTTGCTGAGATTAAGTATGTAGAATATATCAATGTTTGTACCAGGCAGAGTGCATATAAAACATTTTGTGTTTGTATACCAAATTAGCTACAGAGGAATTGATTTTTCACTTCTTCCAAGCAGTGAAGATGTTCCATTCCTCCTTTGTGGCTCAATATAGTGCTCAACACTCTGTTAGTAGTTCAAAAGGATCCGACAGAGGTTTCTCTGAGATGAATGATACTAAAAGTGGCAGTTACTTCTGCCTGCAGTGTAGGAGAATTACAAGCCCTATGGTGCAAAGAACCCTCTCTGAATATCTGTGCAGACGAAGTAGAACGTAAAGCCAATCCAACATTTCCGTCAAATGTAGTATCTACATAATAGTATCCGCATTAATCAAGTATTCATGCTGTCATACTACCTAGTACACAACCTAGTGATGAAAACGAAAGAAATCTGACCCTTTTCGACTTGGTGAAATTTCCATATATTTGTCCAGGACAGAATTTGGATGCTCTCAATAACTTTTCATAATTCCTTCAGGACCTTGGAAAGAGTGTGTTCCCTCTAAACAAGCAATTTCCAGATGGATCAGAGAAGTAATAATATAGCTAACAAACAAGAGGAATTTGCATAAGATGCCAGAGATTTTGAGGGGCCCACTCTACACGAGCTGTAGCAACATTTTGGGTCAAGGAGTGCTAAGACTTAAACAACAGAGCTTTGCAAAACAGCAGGATTGACATATATCCATACATACCTTCACTAGTATATCCATACATACTTTCACTAGTCATTATCGTCTAGATGTCTTATCTTCTATTGGAGACATGTTCTTCTGACACTGAATAAATTCTTGATTATGCAGCATAATTGGCTGATTTGATCTTTTGCAGCACTACTCTACTATATTGCTTGGGTACATCCCACTGTAATCACTGCTATGAAAATTTGAAGAAGAAAAATAATTAACTATAGTTGCTGTTTATTAATTTTTCTTTTGATACTACATGGTGTTAGGACTCACGCACCAGGCATCAACTCCTAGAACCGCTTCAGAGGTCTTCGCCTATAGCAGCCGCCTTTCCTGTAGAGCTAGATGTGCTCACAGGTACTCAGATGCCCCCAGGTCTTGTTCTCTAGTAGTAGGAGCTGATAACCTGAGAACATAGCGCAGGTGTTTAAAACAGAGGTGGAGTGAAGGTCCCGGCAAAGTTTTCAGGGTCACAGGCAAATCAACAGCGTCAGTATCCAGGCAAAGGTCAGCAATAACAATATAGATATCAGGAACAGCAATACAGCAGGGAAAGTATGCTAGGAAACAGGGACTATAACCGGCAGGGAGACTTGCCCCTTCCTGCCTTAAATACCAGTATGGGCCAATGAAAATGTTTGGGCACAGGAGGGAGTAATTAGCCACCTGAGGCTATAGTTAATCCCTAATTTGCGCACACGTCCGGCTGCCCTGAATGCCGGGACGCGGCGTTATAGAGTAAAAGCGTCCCGACCATTGCCTTGGCAACGGAAGTGACGTTCCGGTCGTCATGACGCCGTTGGGATGCTGGGCCAGCGAGGAGAGCGAGTTGAGGCGGTGCCCGGAGCCGCCGCGGCTCGAGACACATGGCAGCCCAGTTTCCCTCCCATGTTTTAAAAGTTTGTTTTTCCACAGCCAGCTTGGGAAGTTACTCAAATATAATTAGGGAGCTATTTAGCATTATTCTCCCCTCTCAATACACTTTCAGAGCCTGTGAAAGGGGGAAAAAAAAAAAAGAGATCCAATATCGGGTCTGTAGAGCCCAAGACAAAACATTATATTTACATTTCAACAGACTACTGTCTGGGGACTTTTATTTTATCAATCAGAATATTCCGCAGTTGTAATATATTTTAGTTATGACACTATAATTGACAAATTCTCTTGTTGACAGGCATCGATGTAAAAGGATATATTGATATCAGAGTGCTTAATATCTATCCCAAAATTGATAGAATAAACGCAGTGATTATATGTCGGCTAACTCGTGTGATCTTATTCATCCAACGCTAGAGTTATTCTAATAGTAAGCTCATTCCAAGTTTATAATAGGGGCAATTGATCACTCATATAAATAATCAGATCATAGTCTTAAAATAAATCAGCTACGTAACGTGACTCTATATTATTCCCAGATCTGATAGGATAGAATATAGAGGAGTATTTGACTGACTCCTATTCGTAATTTATTAGTTTGTTACTGCTTGTTGCATTGATCTTAGAGAAGAAGAGAAGAGGCAAGTGAAAGGTGTTACGGGCCACAAGCACAACCGCGACTCACTTCCCTCTGTCCCTGGCGTCCTGGCTGTCTCTATGACGACCAGGACGTCACTTCCGGTTCTTGGTCCGACCATTGCTAGGGCAAAGGCCGGACGCAGAGCTGTCAATTTTTTGCGCCCCGGCAACACAGGACAGCCGGGTGCGTTCACCAAGACTCCTAAGCCTGCGGGCTATTAGCATTTGTTACATTTATTAAACCACACATGGGGGGGCTTATTATGCCATTTTATTCTCTGTTCCTGATTGGCTGTCTTGAGTATTTAAAACAGGGAGAACTTAGCCTCCCTGCCGGTTATAGCGTGGATACTGTCTGTTGCTGACCTGCTCCTGTCCTGTTCCTGTCTTGTCCTAGTGTTCCTGCGGATACTCTGCCCTTCTGCTATTGGAACTCCTGTTGGGACCCTTTGCTCTGTTTCTGGACTCTGCTTTCGTGCTGGTGACCCTGACCTTTTGGCAAGTTATTTGACTACTCTGCTTGCTTCAGACCCCTGACTCGGCTTACGTCTGACCATCCGTTGCCATCTGTACAGCCTCCTCTGGCCCTGCCGCTGCGGTGTTGTTAATAAACTTGCACTACATCTAGAGTTAAGACCTGGGGGCATCCGAGTACCTGTGAGCGCATAAAGCTGTACAGGAAAGGCAGCTGCATTAGGCGAAGACCTCTTCCGCAAGTTCTGCAAGTATATTATGAGACCGGCAGCCTAACAAAAGGTAATTGTGACAAGGACAACTAGAACTATGCAGCTTATGTACATGTGCTCTGTAGAGCATGTGAGCAGCTTCAAAGGAAATAGGGAGTAGAAGTGACGGTTTATCATACCTGCACATACCTCACCACTTTGAGCAATATATCATAGCACATTCTTTCAGTTCAAAGCAAGTGCATCCAGCAGATTGGCCTCTGGGTTAGGAAATCTTTAAATTACTGACAAGCTTAGTCTTCCCCAAATAGAGCTCATGTCTCAAATAGACTCCCTCTTCTTACACTTCAGCTGTTTTTTCAAATCCCCTTATGCCGGCCTGAGGACTGTAAATAACTCCTCACATCAGCCAGGCAGTGGAAGATTTGAAAACAAAATGTCAAAAGTGAAAAAAGCGGCACAGCACTAAGCCTATATTTAAACATAATTAAAGACAGATATATTTTAAACTTTGCAGTAATATAAATGATAATATAACTTCTTGAAAAAAACATGAGCTTTTTAGTGCACATTTTGATAAAATATTCCTGTGGCAGATGGGCATGAACCTCATGTTTTTTTCAAGAATTTATAGAGTCTATATTACTGCAAAGTTTAAAATATATGTGTTTTTAATATATACATAATATATATATATATATATATATTAGTTTATTTATTTATTAGTGGAAGTCAAATAATTGGATGAAGTCGTCACGGCTAACGGCTATGCCATAAACTTGTAGAACAGGTGGTAGAGGTCTTCACCTATAGCAGCCGCCTTTCCTGTAGAGCTTGTTGCACTCACATGTACTCAGATGCCCCCAGGTCTTATGCTCTGCATAGTACAAGCTTATGGATATAACCATAGCGCAGGCGAGGGGATGACGGCAGTAGATAAAGTCAGAGACAGGTCGAGGTCAAAGGGCACAAGCAGTTTGCAAGGTAAGGTCCAGGCAAAGTGTCATGTCCGGCAGAAAAACAGGATATCCGAGTCACAGGCAGAAGTCAGGGTCTCCAGAAATAAATCACGGGCCAATAAACAAGCCAAGGGTCATACACCGAAGGGTACAGGAACAAAGTACAAGAGCAGGTCAGGAGCCAGGAAACAACGCTAAAACTGTCAGGGAGCCTAAGCCCTCCCTGCCTTAAATACCCAGACTGCCCAATCAGATTTAAGGAGGGCTAAATGGTTTAAATCAGCCACCTGAGGCTGGGAATACATAGTTATTTTATTCTGAACCTGCACCCGGCTGCCAAAGAGAGTGTCCAGGCTGTTGCCATGGTGACGGCCGGGATCTCAAACCTGGAAGTGACATCCTGGCTGTTGCTATTGCAGCCGGGACACAAGCAGGAGGAACGAGTCGCATTCACCTTGGCTTTTAACAAAAGTCAACTAAATTGATATTGTTATACCGTGTGATGGCGATTAGTGTGCCATGTGTAATAACGCAATTGCACGGATTAATAACACGTGCACGTAGACTTGTAAACAGTACACTTATTTTTTAGTAAAATGTTTTAGAAAATATTTATACATAAATGATATTATATTAAATGTATCTAAGGCTCAGGATATAGGAAATGTATCATGTTTAGTGTCATTTTGATCCGCACATTACCATCAAGAATCCGTTACTATCGGCGTAGCGATCGCTTCCTGCGATCCCTAGTTATGGAATATAAAGGATTAATGCTCAAAATGATATTGTGTTTGGAATGCAAATAGGTTGGTTTAAACTGGATTAGGTCAGTTCCCTTAGGCACAACATGTGCTCAGCAGTTGGATTTACCTGGCCCCACCTTATCAGAGACGTTCTTTGAACTGACCTATGATTTGCATTATACTAGACTGACCTGACCCCTGAACCAATGAACAGGGGTTTATCTTTGTGTACATTGTGATATCATCACTGCTTTTTGTTAACTGAAACTGCATATACGCTTCCTGGGCCAGTTAGATTTTCTCTCTTTCTAACAACAGACACCATGACCATATCTGAACCTGGGCCTAGGGGAAGCACATACGTAATATATTCGGTTTATACTTTCCTGTTTATTCTTATATCTTTTATGCTTCAGCATGGCTTGCTGGAAATCCTGCTATCTTTTGCTATTAAATCTCTTTGTGCGTGTGAACCACAATAATCGCAGTGGAGAATGTTTAGTGGAACATTAATATATATATATATATATATATATATATGTGTGTGTGTGTGTGTGTGTCTTAGAGCATAAAGTGAGCCCCTGTACCTGCATTTTGGATGGTGTATTGTACTTTCAGTCACAGTAGTGCTACAGATTAGGGCTGTGCAATGTAGTGTAATATTTCCATACACCAAACAATTAAACAAATATAATTATTTTACAATAATATTGTTTTATCTGTTGAAATGATAAAAAGCGAATCAATTCAAGGGTCAAATGTCAATTTTCACTTTGATCCCCACCAGGGCTTTTCATTCATCCCTTTATAAAATCCAAAGATAACCAAGAATGGAAACAAGGAAAAAGAGAATAGAACAGCCACAATGGACAGCTTATGTGTAGTAATGCCTTTTTTTGAATTAAATAATAAAAATAAGAGTGAATACCTACGTTCGTGTCACAAGTAGCCCCTCTGGCTACTCCCTGATTTAATATCTTATATATTCACA
Source organism: Mixophyes fleayi (assembly GCF_038048845.1). NCBI lineage: Eukaryota > Metazoa > Chordata > Amphibia > Anura > Limnodynastidae > Mixophyes > Mixophyes fleayi. The sequence goes on along the minus strand of NC_134402.1, from coordinate 190,349,848 downwards.
CAGTCAAACAATATAGCCCCTCTATTTTGTCAGGAAACCTCTGCCTTTAACAGTCACAAACTGCACTCTCCACACTTGTGACTTGGAAGTATATACTGTATGGGGTTACACACTATTCCAGCACTCAATCTTCCTCTCACCTATCGCACAGGTTACAGATTTGCTGAATTGCCCCCGAACAGTGCTCACACAACCACACCCACTTCTGCACCAAGTGAAATTGACTTGAAGATGTTCAGCTTATCAATGATGATTGATTTTCCAAAAGACTGACAGTTTGTCCTCTCACAAACAAAGGTTTATAAGCAAAATCAAATTGGACGGCATTCATAGGGGCAGTTTGGATGCTAATGTGGGGGCAGAAATGTTCCTTGCGTGTCACCTAATGCTTGTTCATAACTATTCCTAAGTTTTGACCTGTCTTAACATTCCTCAGATTTATCCCAGAAACTTAACTCACCTGTCAATAAACCAGTCATAATCTCTTGCATGTTTAAATATCAAACATGATGGAATTATAACAATATGACATACATTTCCCAAAAACATGTGACAATAGCTCCTCCTGATAAAACCTCCTCTCTGCAAAAGCCAGGGGCCACTTCTCCCTTCTCATCCTCCTTGACCTCTCTGCAGCCTTTGACACCGTTGACCACCCCCTCCTCCTTCACACCCTCCAGTCTTTCGGCCTCTCCGGCCCAGTCCTGTCCTGGTTCACCTCTTACCTTACTCACCGTTCCTTCTCTGTCACCACCTCTGGGTCTCTCTCCCCACCCTTCCAGTCGGGGTCCCTCAGGGCTCTGTTCTGGGACCCTTACTCTTCTCTCTATACACCTCCTCCCTGGGTGAACTCATCAGCTCCTTCGGCTTCAGCTACCACCTTTACGCTGACGACACTCAACTATACCTCTCCTCTCCTGATCTCTCTCCCTCCCTCCTCTCTAGGGTGTCCGCCTACCTCTCTGCCATCTCCTCCTGGATGTCCTCTCGATTCCTCAAACTTAACCTTGCCAAAACTGAGCTCATAGTTTTTCCTCCCTCTCATACCCCATCCCCTTCTGACCTCTCCATCACTGTCGACAACACCTCTATCTCCCCTGTCCCCCAACTTCGCTGCCTTGGTGTCATCCTCGACTCCTCTCTCTCCTTTGGCCCCCCCTCTCTCTTGCTAAATCCTGCCGCTTCCAGCTGCGCAACATCGCTCGCATCCGGCCCTTCCTCTCCCAAGATGCCACCAAATGCCTTATCCACTCTCTGATCATCTCCCGCCTGGACTACTGCAACCTCCTCCTCACTGGCCTCCCCCACTCTCATCTCGATCCCCTTCGATCCGTCCTTAACGCTGCAGCTAGGCTTATTTTCCTCTCTCGCCGCTCCTCTTTTGTCTCCCCCCTCTACCTAGCCCTTCACTGGCTCCCATTCCCCTTCAGAATCCTCTTTAAGCTCCTCACACTCACCTACAAGGCCCTCGCCAACTCCACTGCGCCCTACATCTCCACCCTCCTCTCTATTCATGCTCCATCCCGCCCTCTCCGTTCTGCCTCTGACCGTCGCCTCTCTTCCCCCCTTATAACGTCCTCCCACGCGCGTATCCAAAACTTCGCCCGTGCTGCCCCCCTCCACTGGAACAAGCTCCCTCCCTCCATCAGAACTTCCCCTAATCTGTCCAGCTTCAAACGGGCCCTAAAAACCCACCTTTTTCTTAAAGCCTTTCTGTCTCCCACTTAACTTCCTACCTTATCTTCTGCCTCTGTCCCCCTACTCTCCCTCTCTCCCCTGCGTCTCTCTGTCTGTCCACCCCTCCCCTTAGATTGTACGCTCCTCTGAGCAGGGCCATCTCCTCCTGTTTCCACCACTTCTAACTCTGCTCTCCAGCTACTTAGCCCTCCTCCTCGAGGGTCCTCCACCCCACGTCCACTCTCGCTCCCTCCTCCCCCCTGGGGGTCTCCCTGTCTTCCGCGCCCTCCTTCTTGGGCCCCATCGTTTGCGGATCCTCCCTCCCCCTTCCCCGCCCTCTCTAGCTGTGCATTGAGCGTACTGAGTTACTGTGTTTACTGTACTGTGCTGTCTCCCATTGTATTGTGATTTTGTTTGTCTCTGTACGGCGCTGCGGATGCCTTGTGGCGCCTTATAAATAAATATTAATAATAATAATAGCTGTTCCCTAGTACCTGTAACTCACCCTGGTGTGATTTCTGCCCCTCAGTATGAAATGTCACACGGATTTCACAATATATGAAATATGAAGGCATTTTCTTTGAAGTTTATATTTCTATATACCTGCCTAGAGAGTCTTCATGTGTTGGCTTTGTTTACATAAGATCTCAATCTGTGAACGGCTCCTTAGAGCCTTTCTCTGTGTCAAAAAACTCTCCTAGGTCAGGATGCAGTTCGCCCCAGGGGCCTTTGAAGCTGCTCAGCTTTCCTTGAAAGTGTTGCTGTTATCTTTTAACATGGAGGTGGGCAGAAGCATCAGGTAAACACACACCAGACCCTCTGACTTTGCATTGTACACTTGTAGCTCAATTTATCACTGGATTTACACTGCAGTTATGGTTAGGCCTTATTCCCCTTAATTAGGGTATTATTTAATCCTTATAACTATAATTCCTCTCTGTTCACGACAATTAGTATAAAATATTCAGTATATAATATTCAAGCTCATCCATAGTTAGAAGATCTTAAAAACATCCATTGCCAAGCACGGAACAGGAAAACTGCTCCACAGTGAAGTCCACAATACAGATAGATCTAAATTAAAAGAAGGCAATGCAAACAAAAACAGCGGGTGGGACGTTTTGTATTGCGAGTTCTTCAGGTGTCAGGTGTGTGTCTATATATATATATATATATATATATATATATATATATATATATATATATATATATATATATATATATACATACAGACCAAACCACCATTGAAATTGATGAGCTCCCTGCACAGAGGCCCAAGTCCATTGTAACCGTGTGGATTTATTAAATACCCACGAACGCATGCTCATGTTATCTTAAACACATTTAAACTAGCTGTTTATATATCATATCAGATGGCTGCTGAATTTAATCTCAGATCACCAAACAAAAAAATCCCAAACATATTTATATTGAAAAAAAATGTGTATGTACTTTACTGAAATGTAAATTGATATATATAACTTGATAACTATACAGTACCTCGATGCTCACAGGTTAGGAGATCCAACATATTCATGCAGATGATACTCATTCTGAAAGAAACCAAAATTAGTTTAATGAGAACTTACCAAAAGCTAAAGTAGCAGGTATCTTAAGAGATTCTGGACTCAGACTGGAGGTTAGTTATGTGGGTCCTTTTACTCCACAACCGCCCCATGTTCTTGCATGGGCATGCTTAGTTGACAAAACATCTTGATAACTAATAATAACATAAATGTATTAAACACAGTGATGTAGCTTTACAGTCTCTAGAATTATAATAAGCCCAAAATGAGCCTGCTCATTGTTAGTAGACAGATAGAATGCAGCACCTGTCTATCTCTGCTTTACTGTATCCAGTCAGTTAAGTACCTATACATTTAATAAAGAAATTATTATTAAATTCTTATCATTGAGCTAAAACTGAACGGAGCAGCCGTGGCTCTGTAAATGAATCTATGCGTTCCACTGTGGAAGGCATTTAACTTCCGGGTATGTGCAGTTTCTCTTGGGCCCATCCGGGACCATTCATGTGCACTCTCTGCTGATCAACCTATTTGTGGGAAGCAGCCTAGGGCTGTAGCCCCATCAGGCTTATTTTAATCAGGGTTGGAGCCACAGCATTGCGCTGAATTGGGGACATTTACTGTGATATTTACTGTGGGCAGCACAGTGGCCTAGTGGTTAGCACTTCTGCCTCACAGCACTGGGGTCATGAGTTCAATTCCTGACCATGGCCTTATCTGTGTGGAGTTTGTATGTTCTCCCTGTGTCCTCCGGTTTCCTCCCACACTCCAAAAACATACTGGTAGGTTAATTGGCTGCTAAAAAAATTGACCCTAGTCTCTCTGTCTGTCTGTGTCTATAGTAGAGAATTTAGACTGTAAGCTACAATGGGGCAGGGATTGATGTGAATGAGTTCTCTGTACAGCGCTGCGGAATCAGTGGCGCTATATAAATAAATAAATGATGATGATAATATGGCGGGGAGGGGGAGCGTAGTATTTATTATGATGTGGGAGGGGAAGGGAGCATGTGCTGCTATATGGGTGGGCGACAGGGCTTATGTTGGATCTTGAAAAGGACATGCACAGTTTAACAAACCAAGCACTTCAGTGACAAGGAGTGCCAGTTTTGAGTGCTTGGTTTGTTTTGGTCCCCACAAAATAAGCTACCAATAGTTTAGCTGCCTTAATCCCAACAGTGCTGTTAATGAACTCTACAGTGCCAATATGTTGTTGTCATCATCCTCACCTTCATCTGTGTGTACATCATCCTCACACAATATTAATTCATCTCCGCTGGAATCCACCATTACAGAATTCTTTGTACTTTGAAGTAAAGGCCTTCCTAGTGGAATTTGTAGTTCATTTTGATGAATATCATCTTTTCCACATTTTAAGGAAGTAGCCTCCTACGCCGATCGCTGACAAGGTTCCCACGCGGCTGTGCTTAAAACTCTTTCTGAGTTCACAGTGGAGGGTTTGCCTTTTTTTTTCTCTCAGTATGTTAAGGGACTGTCTGACATATTTGTACGCTGTCATTAAAATAATCCTCCACCATTCTTTGGGTGTTGATAGTAGGAGAAGGTGAAGTTACGGCAGAGGTGTCACGAATTTTGGGCAATTCCTTTAGACCAGACCAGATGTTAAAATGGTTCAATGGGTCTCTTGAGAAAGCTAAGTTTTGCAAAGCACACAGCAGTTTATAGCACATCTATGAAACATTGCCACACAAAGTTAGCTGACTGGAAAAGTGGTGCATGATGGAATTGTCTTTGGAGTTATCCAAGTGCCGGCACCGTGCCAGTATGCCCATAAACTAGCGTTTTCGGTGGGTCAAAGTGATGCCTATAAACTAGCGTTTTTGGGGAGCCAAAGTGTCCACAGAGAACCACATCTATCGCCTTCTGATTGCCTTTACTACCTTTAGGCTTCAAGAAAGCAACATGCATGTTAACTTTTTTGGCAATGTTATGTTGTGCTCTCTAGTTTGTTACTATAATTTTCCAGAAATAATTTCCTTGGCACTGCGTATAAGTTGCTAGAAGGAATAAAATGGATTTTTACGTTGTTAGGTACTGCCAATGCATGTCAGTTCAATTTTGAGTATCAAACTGTTTTTTTCTTTTCCTTTTTTGTATGTCACGTGAAATTGACCAGTGCTGTGATTATGGCAAGAGAGTTCTGAAAACGAACACGCTTAAAATAACAAGTGTGTTTTTTGTCTTACAAACAGCACCTGAATGTGTTAACAATCCGCACCCAGGTCAGCCAATGGCTTACAAGGGGGAGTGCCTATAGCATAGATATATACTCTGTCTGTCTGCAAGCCTGCCTCTTCTACTTCACAGAAACACTTCCACCCACTCCATTTGTTTTGCTAATAGGAGCTCAGTTTCTACCTTTATTTTTCTTTTAATCACAGAGCAGTCACAGTTCGGTGGGAAAGCACTGCAATCAGCGTCTGATACATACGGCGCTATCGATGATTAGCCGCAGGTCACTGCCCCCTTCGAGGTAAAGATGGCTCTTGGTCCTTTAGTGAGGAGGATCGCTTGATCTGCTTTGTGAGGGCAGGTCATTGTGAGTCCAGAGGGGGTGTAATCACTTAGATGCCAGATGTAGCGCCGGCCATACAGTAAGGGATTACATCCTTGGGTAAGTGGATTCAGGGTCGCTTGTCCATCCACGATATGGTTCAGTCATCAGTCGTTAGCTGTCACACAGTGTACCAATTGATTTAAATAAACTGTGACCTATTAATTTGACACCTCAAGAAAGTGCCTGTGTCTTTATTTACGTATATTCATAAAGTCAATGTATATGGGTGATGTGTGGACATACACTATATGCAGTTTAGGATTCTCATACTGGTTTTACTACACTGAAACATGAACGACTAAAACCCTTTATTTGTTGGATACTGCATTTTGCTTTATAGTACATGTACACTTACATATGTCAATGAACAATGGGGTCAATTTTCTCAATACATTTGATTGTTAAAATGGGCACTATTTGATACAGACTTTACTCTATTTTAATTATGACAACTGATGAAGAGTACATAAAAATTCTATTATTTATGTTTCATTTTATAATATATGAAGAGTTTCAGCTACAATTGAATTAGCACACTGATTGGGAACAAAAATCCTCCCCCCACCTGGGACTATGGGTTGTAACCAGATAAACAGGTTTTGGAACATTTGGCCAGTAATTAACATATGAATGCTGTGAGCAATTCCTGTAGCCAGACAGACTCCGCCCACAAAGGTTTTTACTGTACACAGAGAAATAATCTCTCTCTTCATGCTTGGTGCTCGGACTGAGGGGACATGCTACCTGCTGCTCCTAGGTGAGCAGGCGTTAGGCCCTAACTAGTATGGAGTTTGATTGGAGTGTGCATGGCATGAAAGGTGAGTGTGAGCATGTTGTAATGTGTTGTTGAATGGAGGATGTTCGAATATGACATGAGAATGAATGATTATTTGTTGTAAGTGATATGAAACTTTAAGTGAGAATGAAAGTTTGAATACATAGTTGTTTGTTGGTTAGGTTCTGGTCATGGAAGTGAAATGTGATTGGAAAGATTTCGGTTTGGTATAGACAGTGCCTTGTTTGGATAGATTGCTGGTTTAAATGAAAGCATTTATGTTATACATAGTTGTTTGTTGGTTAAGTTTTGGTCATGGAAGCATTGGTGCTTTATGCAGTTTCATGTACATGCATATGGACAGAGTTACATAAATGCATGCCTTGTTTGGGATAGATTGTTGTATGCATAGAAAGTGCAGGTTTTGTTGGCTGTGTTGGTTTATGCATAGAAAGTGGTGTAGATTGAACTGGTTGTAACCATGTGTTTAAAAATGGCCGCTGGACTTTGAGTGAGGTGTGCATGCTGGTCTGTATGGATTCTCCCCTCCCCCTTCACTACACAATGCATACACACACACACACACACACACACACACACACCTTTAGACAATAGTTAGTCAAAACACACACACAATTACATATATATGTATATTACAGGCAATAAGTGTTATATACGACACAAAATCTATATTTTGTGTACAAAATTGTTACGCTGTTTATTGTTCTATAATATAATACAACACACTTTAAATTAATTTATATCTTGTCGTGGTTATTCTTGAAGCTTGTCGATTTAAGGGAATATAAGATTGATGTTTCTTGGGTCAATTTAGAAATACCTTTTGCGAGGAGTTGGTTGACGGTAATAGCATACTTGCCAACTCTCCCTGAATGTCAGGGAGACTCCCTGAAATAGGGGTGATCTCCCTCACTCCCTGAAGAGTCTGGCATTCTCCCTGATGCTGAGCCAGTACAAGACGTGGTTGGCTTGGCCATCTGTGGCATGATGAAACTGTTCAGAAATTGTGTCCTATGTCCATGTATTAATGCCCATGGAGGTGGCCATTTTCATGGAGACCAAGATTTAATCAAAGACTGTCAGGTAAGACAACATGACTTCAGTAATGGAGATATAAATGTAAAAGACACTTCAGTCTCTAGAGATTAATTAGCTGCTTTTCTTTAAGCATAGTTGCCTACTCTCCCGTAATGTCCGGGAGACTCACGCATTTCTGGGAGACCTCCTGGGCTCTCGGGAGAGCAGGGCAACCTCCCGGTTCTCGCCCCCCACAATAGATAAGTTGGGGGCTGGTGCTTAATGACGCAAATATTGTGTCATCTTAGCCCCAAAATTGTGACAATCGTCTAGGGGGTGGGGCCAAAATGATGCGATTCGTGAAGCCCCGCCCCTGCATGCCAACCTCCCCCGTGATCTCCCTGAAGCCAACGAGGAAAAGTTGGCAAGTATGGGTAATAGTCATATATATAACGGTATTAAATGGTCATACATACATTTGCCAGAATATTAAGGAGATTGAAACCCCAAAGGAGGTGAAAAACCCTTTAACAACAACACATTTCAGGAGAGCAAAACTGTTGTTTCTTTTTAAGTCATGTTCTACAGTTACTGAAATACATGTTGTTGCAATTATTTTAAGTAAGATGCAGATTTTCCTGTAAAAGGTGGGCTATTTGTGTTGCCATTCATGTACTTTTCATGCCAAGTTTGCTGTCCATTACATTTGCAGTCTGCGATAAAGAGGTACAGATTGAAAAAAACTCTGCATCTCTGAGAGACAAATGTTCAAAAAATGTTGTTTGTATAGAGAGAGAGATGATCTCTCTCTCTATATAAACAACATTTTTTGAACATTTGTACCTTTAAAAGGAATTTAATCTAATAGAGTCCCCTTATCTGAGTTATGCGATTTAAAATAAACAGGGCAACGTTAGGGTCAGTGATATCTTTTTTTTTTTGGTTGATCATGGCTTTGCTATACGGTGGAGTTATTCTTCAAGTATAATGAAAAGTGTTGTGGGACTTCATATGAAGAACCTGCAGATCTCAAGCGTAAAAAAAAATATTTTTTGAAGCATTGTTGCCATTTGTTAAGAATTATTTGTAATTCGTTTGATTGACCTTCTCTACAGTAGTGTGTTATCATGTAATGTTATTTCTAGCTTAAAGATTACAAACTTTACTTAAATATTAGAATTAAAGTTGTTCCTTTACAACCATAATTTTTTTTTTTATCAAAATCACACAGAAACAAGAGGGGTAGCAGGTACAGTTTAACAAACCAATGAACTCTTAAGACTGCAGCGAGGTGGCTGGTTACTAATCGACAGAGCAACGGCACAAACACACAGCAACCATCAGTCCTGTGTCATGCCAGCAGTAAAGCATCCTGAGACCATTCATATGTGTGGTTTCTTCTCAGCCAAGTGAGTGGGGTCACTCATAATTTTGCTTAAGAACACAGCCATGAATAAAGAATGATACTAAAACGTCCTCCAAGCAGGGCCGGTGCTAGTGTCCATGGCGCCCTAGGCATTTCTAAAAAATCGGCGCCCCTCCCCCCCCCCCCGCAAAAATCGGCACCCTCCTCCCCCCTCACCCCGTCTCCTTACCTTGTCACATCACCGCCGCCTCTCTGCTCCGTCTCCTCCCCTCCACTCACTGGAGGGGAGGAGGCGGAGCAGAGAGGCGGCGGTGGTGAGCAATAGCCTCTCCCCCCTCCCCCGTGCATCTGAATGCTGTGCGGCGGCCGTGACAGGTATGGTAAGGGTCGCCGCACAGTTTTAAAGTAACTTACATTCTTGTGGCGCCCTCCAGAGCCCGGCGCCCTAGGCAAGTGCCTAACCTTGCCTAATGGGAGCGCCGGGCCTGCCTCCAAGACCAACTTCTCCCAACCATCCAAGAACAGTTTGGTGACAAACAATGCCTTTTCCAGCATTATAGAGCAACTTGCCATAAGGCAAAAGTGATAACTGAGTGGCTCAGGGATCAAAACATCAAAATGTTGGATTCATGTCTAGGAAACTCCCTAGACCTTAATCACATTAAGAACGTGTGGTCAATCTTTAAGAGGTGGGTGGACAAACAAAAACCTACAAATTCTGACAAACTCCAAGCATTGATTATTCAAGAATGGGTGGACATCTTGCAGTATGTGGCCCAGAAGGTGACTGAAGCATGCCAGGGCAAATTGAAGAGGTCTTCAAAATGAAGGGTCAACACTGCAAATATTGACTATGCATAAACTTAACGTAATTGTCAATAAAAGCTTTTAACACTTATGAAATGCTTGTATTTTTACTTTAGTATACCATAACAACATCTGACAAAAAAAACAAAAATAATAAAAACACTGAAGCAGCAAACTTTGTGAAAACCAATACTTGTGTCATTCTCAAAACTATTGCCCATGACTGTAATAATGGGTAAATGAGGGTTATATACTAGCATTGCTGAAGGTTGATAATCAAAATTTCCCCAAAATCAGCCCTGGCATTTAAAGCACACAGACCTACCTGCTCCATACACAATATTGTTGTACGCTGATGTGGCGACCAAACTGCAAGTATATACAAAAGAACTATCAACTTCCAAATTGGCATAAACGTTTTGGGCATTAAGACCCTCGCGAACATACCTAAGGATCGCAGCTTGTTTATATATCTTTAAAATCGGAAAGTTGATTCCACCTCTTGATATAGGCTACTGCAGCCAATTCTGGATCTCTTAGCTTTCCAAATGAATCGCCGAATTTCCCCATCTATCAATTTTTCATCTGTGTTTAACAGAACCGGCAAAAGTTGCAGCGGATATATCATCTTTGGGAAAATAGTCATTTTTATCACATTGCTTGACCTAGATATGAAAGTGGAAGATCTTCTTTAATAATAGGACTAACATTCAAAGAATAAAGATTATATATATTTAGGAAATTTGATCCCCAGGTATGTCAGCGAATGGGACGCCCACGTAAACCCAAAGGCTCTCCCCCATATTGGTTTCATAACCGACCCCAAAACCATTGCCACAGATTTTTCCTTATTAACCATAAATCCAAACACCATCCCAAACTCTGCAAGTTTATCAAGCACTGGTAGTATTGAGGAATGTGAGTCGGAAATAAACAGCAATAAATTATCAGCAAAGGCTACCACCTTTACTTCTTCTACCCCCACCTAAATACCATGAAAATCTGGCATCTCTGTCAATATACGTAAAAGAGGATCAAGGGCCAGATTAAAGAGCAGGGGCGATAATGGACATCCCTGCCGCGTACCACGAGTCATAGTTATCAGTTCACTGTTAATATCATTTACAGATAGATATGTAATTGGATTATTATATATGTACTTACAAACTGAGCAAATTCCTCTCCAAATTGCTGGTTCTCAAATATACGTTGAAAATGCTTCCATGAGATTTTGCCAAATGCTTTTTCTGCATCTATACTTAACAAAACATCGGCAATCGCCTTAGTTATATGTGTAGATTTAACAATAGCTGCAATGGCCGTACATACTCCTCGCACCAAATGCTGACCTTGAGTAAAACCCAACTGATGGGATGTAATCAAATCAGGAAGAATTTGTAAAGCTTTGTAACCTATTCTCCATTATTTTAACAAAACTTTTAAAATCCTGATTTAACAAAGTGATCGGGCGATAAGAAGATATCTTTTCTAGATTTTGTTTGGCTTTGGGATAAATATTGTGTATGCTTCATTAAAGCGATAGGAGGGAAGTTATACAGCATGTAATCTATGATACAGAATAGGAAGAAACGGTAATATCTTAAACCGCAAGATTTTATAATATTCCCCCCCTAGACCTTCAGGTCCTGCTTATTTATTAGAAGGCAAAGTCTTAACAATTGAGTCAATTTCTCATTCAGTTATCTCTGAATTTAAAACATTACGTTGTAGTTCAGTAAGTTTAGGCATTTTAGTGGACTTTAGAAGGGAATGATGAAGAGATAAATCTTCTATATCTGCCATATATAATTTTTCGTAATATATTTTAAATTGGTGAACAATCTCAGAGGATGACATGTATCTAAGACTCAAATTTGGGTCTCTAATTGCTTCCACATGTTGTTTTTTCTGTTGAACTTTAGTCATGTTTCCTAACACCCTCCCTGCTATGTTGCCCCACCTATAGTATATCTTCCTGAAATAATCCAATCTAGACTTTGTATTAGATGCCAATAGTCTTCCAAAAAAAAGACGTTTCTTCATATAAAACTCAAAGGAAGAAGATGGCGGAGACTCTATATGCAGTTTTTACAGCTCCGTTCAAAAGATCATATTTAATTTGATAATCTTTTTTTCTGCTTTGCCAGGTATGCATTGATGTGGCCCTTTAGTACAACCTTAGAGGTCTCCCAAAATAGTACTGTATCTTCCCAGTGATCTAAATTGTCATCTACAAACTCCAGCCATTTCTGATTAAGATATTTTTTAAAATCATCTGATTGTGCGTTGGAGGTTTCCTGTATATCTGGCACAATCAGATGATTTTAGAAAATAGAGAGAGCACCTTCAAATTTATCCATATCGAGGTATGATCCTAGATTACAATACTCCAAATTTGAGAATAGTTTACTCTAGAAAGTAACAAATTTGAAACCATCAGATAATCAATACGTGAATAAGTATGATAAACCCATCTCCTCACTTTTTAGTTATATAAGGGGCAGAAATACAATCTTGAGTCCATTAAGTTTTTAAAGTCACCTCCTGAGTATCATTCCAATGTGTCTCTTGAATGAATACAATATCCGGTGACAAAGTCTTCAAATGAATTCTAACTTTTTTCCGCTTAAGCGGTGAATTTATTCCTCCTACATTCCAGGAGATAATATTAAATTTAGACTCCAACATCCTCGAAGCTCTTTTTCAATTATCCTATCCCCACCCTCGGGTGATGTAAAACAATCAAGAATTTGCTAAACATCTCACCCGCCCTGTCCCAGCAAGCAGAACGAGAACAAATTTCCATTTCTTTGTATCTATGACCGCATCTGGATAGCCAAAAGCTAATAACAATCATCATCCTAAATAAAAGTTGTGAACTAAAAATACGAAACTTCTCCCTTTTCCAATTTTCCACCTGACCTACTTCCTGCACCTAGCTTTATGTACCAGGGGCATGAGAGAAAAAAACATAACAAACAAAATATCATCATTTAAATGATCTCGTTTGCATAGTGTCTGAGAGATTCATCTGATTTACAAAATCCCTCACTTTAACCTTGTCCTCCAAAAAATTATTTTGCCCATTATCAGTGATTCGTAGTTTAGCAGGATATGATAAAGCAAATTGCACTCGATTCTCCAAAAGAATTTTACATAATGAAGCAAATTACCTTTGTTTTTGCGAGATAATATTATTATTATTATCTTTGACTTATAAGGCGCCACAAAGGGTCCGCAGCGCCGTACATTACATATACAGAAAACAGAACCAAGACACAACATGATACACAAATATATACAAACACAGGTGCATGGGTAAAGCAAATCAGATTATATCTGACAGATAGTGAAAGGGATAGTAGAAATCAGCAGGAAGAAGGCCGAAGCTTAATAAAACAGGTAAAACAGGGCTAGCGAAGCAGGCCAAGAGGTACAGAGGGTGAAGGAACAGTAGAAGGAGCACACAAGGAAAGAGGGCCCTGCTCATGAGAGCTAACAACCTAAAGGGAAGGGGGGAGACACAAAAAAGGGTGGTACTAACTGGGGGAGAGAGCCAGGACAAGAGAGTTAGGAGGACTGATAGACTTGAATAAAGAAATGAGTCTTAAGGGCACGCTTGAAGCCTTTGAGAGTAGATGCTAACCTGATGGAACGTGGAAGATCGTTCCACAGCAGGGGAGCAGCCCGGGCAAAATAGTAGAAAAAATCCTGAAATATCTGAATTTTTGACCCCCTTACTGTCAAAGATTCGATCCTATGGAAAGAGCATAAAATCATTTCCTTCTCTCTGAAGCTAAGGAACTTGGCAATGACTGGTCTAGGCCGACTATCTGTATTCCCATGTTCTGGACCCATTCAATGAGCTCTCTCTATTGTAACACTCTTAACATCAGATGAAACACCAACAGCTTCAATTAACTCAATTTCCAAAATTTTTAACAAATCAGTTCCTTTCACCATTTCAGGAATACCAATAAAACAAAGATTAGTACGTCTAGAACGGTTTTCAAGATAATCAATTTTTACAGTAAGCATCTTGTTTTACTTTGGGAGGAAGTCTGCACCTGTAAGGCCTCATTAGAGTTCTCAATATCACTAACTCTAGTCTCCAAAGAATTAATACATTTGGCATTAGATTGAGTTTGTGCCATAGCCATAGCAACAGTAGCATGTATGCCATCTAATTTCAGATCGATCAATGGCATTAATACTGTGATAATTCTTTAGCCACTTCTGCAGATGTAGGAGAAATCAGAGAATCAGAGTTAGCTGTAGCTGTAGATATACAAGCTGCTAAAGGAGGTATAGGGGATTTCAGTGTAGGGTAGGGAGAACTTTGGGTAGCCTAGGATCTAACCTCAGAATGCTTAGATCTTCCACTTTTCACACCAGGATTCTTCTTCCCCAGGATTCCTCCACATATATCTACCCATACCAATCAAGTGACCCAAAAAATGTAAATTCACTGAGTCACGTCTCCTCCAACACTAGTTGATGGTTGAAGTAGTTAAAGTGGTTCAAAATCTCAGTATATCAGCATATATCAACATGCATATATTACTAAAACATAATAAGGAAAAAAAACCCTATAACATAAGAGCATAGAAATGCTAAAACATAGATACCAGTCGGGACCAGTATAAAGCGCTGGAATATTGAAACATTAATACCATCAATATCACTGATACCACTAAAGTCCAATAAGAGGCCAGTCCAAATATCAGTGCAAGTATAGACATAGGCCTAGTTAGCTACATAACAAATATATAACCACCCCAACCAAGGCCATTCTTTAGATATACAAGCATATGCGAGCAAGCATTCTCTTTCAGTTCTCGTCTGGTGGTCTGTGATCTTTAAACTGCAGACTATCCATATTTTTCAATTTTCACAAACTGCAATCTCCAAACTGAAACGAAACAGAATTTGGTTTTGGTTTTCTTTTCTCGACTCTTTTCTTTTTCTTTTCCCCTTCTTCTTTGTGCCTATACAAATCTATACTATACTAAGGAGGGGCTGCCTATACTATACTATAGGAAAGGGGGCTGCCTATACTATACTATAGGAAGGGGGAGCTGCCTATACTATACTATAGGAAGGGGGAGCTGCCTATACTATACTATAGGAAGGGGGATGCCTATACTATACTATAGGAAGGGGGATGCCTATACTATAGGAAGGGGGGGCTGCCTATACTATACTATAGAAAGGGGGCTGCCTATACTATACTATAGGAAGGGGGAATGCCTATACTATACTATAGGAAGGAAGGAGGGGCTGCCTATACTATAGGAAGGGGGGGATTGCCTATATACTATAGCTAGGGGGTACTGCCTCTATACTATACTATAGGAAGGGGCGTACTGTCTATATGCTATACTATAGGAAGAGGTACTGCCTATATAATAAACTATAGGAAGGTGGGGGGGGGGGGGCTGCCTATATTAAACTATAGGAAGGTGGGGCAGGCTGCCTATACTAAACTATAGGAAGGTGGAGGGGGGGGGCTGCCTATACTGAACTATAGGACGGTGGAGGGGGGGGCTGCCTATACTGAACTATAGGACGGTGGAGGGGCTACCTATTGTCGAATCTAAATCAGATTGTTCACCTCTAAGTGTCAGTTTATCAGTTATGAGCTCATCAGCTGGAGAGAATTAAATACACTGCATGTTTTGCGTGTAAAGTAGCTCTGCTTTACTAGTTACAAGTCCATATCTATATAGCACAAAATCACGTATTACAGAAAACTACGCCCTAAAAGGTTTTAACCACTCATGCTTTCTTTACACAGATTTGACTACATTCTCACATTTTCACTTGGGAATTCTCCCCAGGGGGGTTGCTTTTACTCCTGCCTGCTATATACAAGGTTGTGGGCATAGTTCCTTGCAAGTAATTAATAACTCCAACAAACTAGCAGTATCTAAGCTGTCTTTAAGCTATAGGAGAACAAAATGGCTATAGGGCAACAAGATGGCATCAGCTTAGCACAATCACATTTCTCACTATACGGAACTCTAGGGAGTGTGAAGGACGGGGGGGGGGCTACTATAATTCGTGAAGGAAAAGGGGTATGTTACTATAATGTGTGACATGAGGGAAGGGAGGGGGACTGTCTTAATAACACATCGGTGGGAGGTGGGCTATTAATTTAATGGTGGCGTTTTGGTGGGGACTGATTATTTATGTGTGCTATTTTATTTGTGGGGTGATGGTAGGGCAATATAATTTATTTGTGGGCTATTTCATTAAATAATGGGGCCTATTAAATTAAGATGGGGTGGTGGGACCTTTAAAGCTGGTGTGGTATGGGGCTATTAATTGAATGTGGTGCTGAGCTTGGGGAGGAGAGTTATTTACTAAATGTGAATATAAATTATTTAATGCTCGGGGATGGTTGTGGGAAATGGTAATATTAACCGGAAATGCTATTCTGTCACGGTTCTCAAACAGAAGTACAGCTAGGAGTCACGAATTTGGTGAAAACACTCTGTGTTTATTTGCAGAGAGATATTAACAACAGGTAATAAGGAGCAGTGATAAATACCAGGTTCCAGCTGATGCAGAAAGTAGCATGAATGTCCAGAAACAACCAGGTAAACGGTAATGCAGGGTAGCAAAGGGTAGGTATTAACAACAGGTAATAAGGAACAGTGAAAAATACCAGGTTCCAGCTGATGCAGAAAGTAGCATGAATGTCCAGAAACAATCAGGTAAGGACAACAGGAAATTACATCAGTATTGGACAACAGGAAAGGACATCACAGGATGGGACAACAATAACCAGCAATGACTGCTGGGAGGAACAGGTATATATAAGGGGAATGAGACACACCCAGGTGCATGAGATAATTAGTGAACATACAGGTTAACTCCTTAAGCACAAGAATAATGCACAATAGCAGCACCTCTGGTGAAAAGAGGTACTGCTGGAACACAAAATAGAAATACAAATAATAGAGTCCAAAAGTCCAGGAGGCAGGTTGTTACAGTACCCCCTCCCTAAAGGGCGGATTCCAGACGCCCATATCACCAAAAATGTTTGAAAGTGTCCGAGTCATAGTCCACTATCGGGCATGTGGTGGAGAAATCCTCATCCATGGACAGAGAAGGTACGGAAACCATGTTCAAGGAATGCGGGAATCCCGAAGTCTCACCTCTCTTCTTTTTACATTTCTTTTTCTTTGCTTTCTTTTTAGGGACACAGGATTGCTCAAACTAAATAGAACATGCAGGTAGCCTCAAAGGTTGGGCAACTGGAGACAACGAAGTTGGCACAACAGACATGCAAGGAGTAAAACTGACAAGTGCTGGAACAAATTCTTTGAACACTGCCTCACAAAAAAGTTGTAAATCGGAAAGGATGGGATCTCTGGTCTCAACAAAGGGGCTGGCCCATTCCAGAGCTTTCCCTGTAAAATTGGACAACAGGTAATATACTTGCTTCCGTTGGCTATCTAGGAGGTCAGGTACTGATGGTAAATAGGATATAAAAAATTTAATCAGAGCATTAAATTGCTGTATATCCCCATTGAAGGTAGGTGGTAGTTCAGACTTGGTGGCAGGCCCGGACTGGGCAGCAGGCTTGACAGGAGACCCAGAATGGGCAGCAGGCTTGGCAGCAGGCCCGGACTGGGCGGCAGACTTGGGAGCAGGCCCGGACTGGGCGGCAGACTTGGGAGCAGGCCCGGACTGGGCGGCAGACTTGGGAGCAGGCCCGGACTGGGCGGCAGACTTGGGAGCAGGCCCGGACTGGGCGGCAGACTTGGGAGCAGGCCCGGACTGGGCGGCAGACTTGGGAGCAGGCCCCGACTGGGCGGCAGACCTGGGAGCAGGCCCCGACTGGGCGGCAGGCTTGATAGCACTTTGAGAAGCCTGAGGGCAGACAGCACTTTGAGAAGCCTGAGGGCAGACAGCACTTTGAGAAGCCTGAGGGCAGACAGCACTTTGAGAAGCCTGAGGGCAGACAGCACCAAGTGGCAACTCGGGCTGAACCGCATGGACTGGCAACTCGGGCTGGACCGCATATACTGGCAACTCGGGCTGGACCGCATAGACTGGCAACTCGGGCTGGACCGCATAGACTGGCAACTCGGGCTGGACCGCATGGACTGGCAACTCTTCTGGAGCAGACTGGAGGGACAGAACCCCCTCTGGAGCAGACTGGAGGGACAGGACCCCCTCTGGAGAAGTCTTTAAGGGCAGCGCTCCCTCTGGAGCAGACTGGAAGGGCAGCGCTCCCTCTGGAGCAGACTGGAAGGGCAGCGCTCCCTCTGGAGCAGACTGGAAGGGCAGCGCTCCCTCTGGAGCAGACTGGAAGGGCAGCGCTCCCTCTGGAGCAGACTGGAAGGGCAGCGCTCCCTCTGGAGCAGACTGGAAGGGCAGCGCCCCCTCTGGAGCAGACTGGAAGGGCAGCGCCCCCTCTGGAGCAGACTGGAAGGGCAGCGCCCCCTCTGGAGCAGACTGGAAGGGCAGCGCCCCCTCTGGAGCAGACTGGAAGGGCAGCGCCCCCTCTGGAGCAGACTGGAAGGGCAGCGCCCCCTCTGGAGCAGACTGGAAGGGCAGCGCCCCCTCTGGAGCAGACTGGAAGGGCAGCGCCCCCTCTGGAGCAGACTGGAGCTCAGGAACAGAGAAAGCGGCTGAAGACTCGGAACTGGACACAGTGGCAGGAGACTCGGAACTGGACACAGTGGCAGGAGACTCGGAACTGGACACAGTGGCAGGAGACTCGGAACTGGACACAGTGGCAGGAGACTCGGAACTGGACACAGTGGCAGGAGACTCGGAACTGGACACAGTGGCAGGAGACTCGGAACTGGACACAGTGGCAGGAGACTCGGAACTGGACACAGTGGCAGGAGACTCGGAACTGGACACAGTGGCAGGAGACTCGGAACTGGACACAGTGGCAGGAGACTCGGAACTGGACACAGTGGCAGGAGACTCGGAACTGGACACAGTGGCAGGAGACTCGGAACTGGACACAGTGGCAGGAGACTCGGAACTGGACACAGTGGCAGGAGACTCGGAACTGGACACAGTGGCAGGAGACTCCAAGCTGGAGGCAGATGATGTGACCTCAGAGCTGGAGGCAGATGATGTGACCTCAGAGCTGGAGGCAGATGATGTGACCTCAGAGCTGGAGGCAGATGATGTGACCTCAGAGCTGGAGGCAGATGATGTGACCTCGGCACAGGAGGCAGATGATGTGACCTCGGCACAGGAGGCAGATGATGTGACCTCGGCACAGGAGGCAGATGATGTGACCTCGGCACAGGAGGCAGATGATGTGACCTCGGCACAGGAGGCAGATGATGTGACCTCGGCACAGGAGGCAGATGATGTGACCTCGGCACAGGAGGCAGAGGCTGGCACCTCGGCACAGGAGGCAGAGGCTGGCACCTCGGCACAGGAGGCAGAGGCTGGCACCTCGGCACAGGAGACAGAGGCTGGCACCTCGGCACAGGAGACAGAGGCTGGCACCTCGGCACAGGAGACAGAGGCTGGCACCTCGGCACAGGAGACAGAGGCTGGCACCTCGGCACAGGAGACAGAGGCTGGCACCTCGGCACAGGAGACAGAGGCTGGCACCTCGGCACAGGAGACAGAGGCTGGCACCTCGGCACAGGAGACAGAGGCTGGCACCTCGGCACAGGAGACAGAGGCTGGCACCTCGGCACAGGAGACAGAGGGAATGGGTGCCTCAGGATAGGCGGCTGGAGCTGGCAGATTGGGTCTCTTCGCAGAGAACAGGAATGCTGGAGCATAAACAGATTTGGAGTGCCGAGAGGAAACAACAGGAGATGGTTCAGTAAGCTGACGTGGTCTACGGACAGGACAGTCCTGCAAGAAATGTGCATTGCTTGCACAGTAGAGACACAGTTTGTTGGTTACTCTGCGCTGTCGCTCCACTTCGGTCAGATGGGGGCGTGGCCCACTTGTGAACCGGGCATTAGTTAAACTGCAGTTGTTAGTTAAATGCAAATTTGACATGGTATTATTGCAAGGTGTTGGCGGCACGGATTCAGCAGCAGACAGAGTTGGCTGGGTCAAATCAACAGTATTAGATTTCAGTGAAACAGTCCGATAGTCTCCTGAGTGGGTCCAAAAGCAAAGTGGAAAATTTGGCCAGCTGGGAGCGTAACAATATAATGTCCATTTGTAAGGTTTGTAGCAGTGGTAATTCCATGATTGGTAAAACAGACATGTTGCAAAAGACAAATGAAAACTTGATTGCAGCAAAAAAAAAGTCCCAGAATAAAACAAAACTTTCACCTGACTCCAAAGCTGTTTTTTGGGCTGGTTATACTGTCACGGTTCTCAAACAGAAGTACAGCTAGGAGTCACGAATTTGGTGAAAACACTCTGTGTTTATTTGCAGAGAGATATTAACAACAGGTAATAAGGAGCAGTGATAAATACCAGGTTCCAGCTGATGCAGAAAGTAGCATGAATGTCCAGAAACAACCAGGTAAACGGTAATGCAGGGTAGCAGAGGGTAGGTATTAACAACAGGTAATAAGGAGCAGTGAAAAATACCAGGTTCCAGCTGATGCAGAAAGTAGCATGAATGTCCAGAAACAATCAGGTAAGGACAACAGGAAATTACATCAGTATTGGACAACAGGAAAGGACATCACAGGATGGGACAACAATAACCAGCAATGACTGCTGGGAGGAACAGGTATATATAAGGGGAATGAGACACACCCAGGTGCATGAGATAATTAGTGAACATACAGGTTAACTCCTTAAGCACAAGAATAATGCACAATAGCAGCACCTCTGGTGAAAAGAGGTACTGCTGGAACACAAAATAGAAATACAAATAATAGAGTCCAAAAGTCCAGGAGGCAGGTTGTTACATATTCATTTTTTGCTGGGGTTGTTTGGAGAGAAGTAGGTCTACTTATTAAATGTGCATACTATTAATTTATTGTCAGGGTTGGTTGGAGGGAAATAGATCTATTTAACAAATGTGAGTACTATTATTGTTGGGGCTGGAGGGAGGCCTAATTATTAAATGTGGGTGCTATTGATTTAATGCTGGGGCTGGTTGGCGTTTTATAAACTTCATGTACCTATTATTTTTCCCAAATAGGGGCTCCAGCATTCCAGGATCCAGACAAGCAGCAACTGATCTAAAGAAGCCAGCAGCTACAGATGGTGAAGGTGACAAGAACAGGTAGGAGAGAGGAGACAGTCTGCCAACTGTCCTGAATCTGATGGGGCAGTCCCGAATTTGGGTGGCTGTCTAACTTAGTCAGGTTTTGGTCAGACAGCAAGGATAGTTGGGAGGTATGTCCCACTTCACAGTGTACTGCTCGTGAAGGCAGAGCTGTGTATCTAACAGTAGTACACACAGTTTTGCCTGTGTATTTGTCTAAAATGTATCTAAAATGATAACCAACCTGTCTTAAGTGCCCCCCCAGAGCCTTATTCCAGCTCTGGTAATACTTTAGTGGTGCTTGCATTGATTCCATTGCTTCCTTCTTCCTTGCACTGGTCCCATTCTCAGATCACTATGTTGAACATATGGTCAGCCCCCATTGCACTGACAACAGGGCCGGACTGGGACTAAAAATCAGCCCTGGCATTTAAAGCACACAGGCCCACGTGTTGTGGGCCCCATACACTATATTGTTGCACACTGATGCTGGCGCAGTGCACGTTGCTGGTGCAGTACAACATGATGTAGTATGAGTGTGTGTGTGTGGGGGGTATTTATTTCTCCTAATGACCCTCAACATTACATTGTTAGCACCCCAATTACATCAATAAATACCATGACAATACATTATTAGTACCCAAATTACAGCAATAAATAACCCCACACACACACTCATACTACATCAATCACCCCCACATTACAACAACCGGCATCAGCCCCCACATTACAGCGTCCAGCGTCACCTCCCACATTACAGCAATACCCTATCATATTTATTAGCAATACTAAGCCCCAAACACACTACAAGATTGCCACCACCACGCCACCCCATACTACAGCAATACCACCAATTATACAGACGCCACTGTAGGAAACAATGTTTTGCTTTTTTCAAATCTCCCACAAAATAGCAACAACGAACAGAGTACTTACACACATATAGGTAACAGGTACCCTTTTCCCTCAATTAAATAGTAACGGCAGAATTTTCATGAATCATTCCACATGAAATAAAACTAACATATATCTAAAAAAAACATAACTATTGAATGATCAGTTGAACCCACACAGCCGTATTAAAAGTATTTCCATCTACAGCAAAATGTCAGAGAAAAATATTTTTGTTTTACTACAGTAATTGGATATGCGTCTTTTCTATTCATTTTAAATAACACAGTATATAAATTAAGGGGGATAGAGGAGGTGGGTGAGAAATAATTGGATGTGATCCATCAGTTTGATTAGATAGGAAACATTTCGATTATTTACCTGGAGACGTCTACCCCCTTGACTCACAAGCAGGGCTGACAAGAGGAATTTTGGGCCCCGATACAGCAACTTCTTTGGGCTCCCTTCATATTCAACAATGAAAGACTTGCCTTTGGCAGAAATTCATATGATGCCACACGGTAGTGTGCCCAGTTCATATTATGCCACATCGTAGTGTCCCAAGGTCATATTATGCCACATAGTATTACCCTCAATTCATATTTGGTCATGCAGAAGTGCCTACAAATCATATTATGGCATAGTAGTGCCCCCAAAACATATACCATACAGTAGTGCCCACAAATCATATTATGTCACAACAGTGCCTCCAAATCATATTATGCCACAATAGTGACCCCAAATAACATTATGCCATAGTAGTGCCCCCAAACCATTAGTAAAGCCCAGACAAAAACTCATTCACAAATAAAAATTGGTACAGCATATCAGATACTGAGCGTGAGTCCAAAGAGCAGCTTAATACATCATTTACAATGCAAACAAAAATAGATATATTGACACAATTGGAGTATAAAGGCTTGATTTTTTTTTTTTTAACACTTCTCCCCTCTGTGCATTTCCATTCTTCATTACTACTTGTGTTTTATGATAGCTGCATCCCTGACATTCGAATTCTTAAGATGTCTCTCCCTTTATACTTTCTTTTACCTATGCCCCTGCACCATCTTCTCCTTTGTCCCTCTCTCCTTTCTCCGCTGGCTCTCACACATCTTTCTCCATCCTCTACCCCCCCGGCTCTCTCACTCCTCTTCCTGCACCCCCTACCACCCTGGCTCTCTCACCCCCTCTCGCACTGCCCGCTTCCCCCTGGCTCTCTCACCCCCTCTCCCAGCACCCCCTTTCCCTTTGGCTCTCTCACCCCCTCTCCCAGCGCCCCCTTTCCCTTTGGTTCTGTCACCCCCTCTCCCAGAACCCCCTGGCACTCTCACCCCCTCTCCCAGCACCCCATGGCTCTCACCCCCTTTGCCAGCACCCCATGGCTCTCACCCCCTTTCCCAGGACCCCATGGCTCTCACCCCCTCTCCCAGCACCCCTGGCTCTCACCCCCTCTCCCAGCACCGCCTGGCTATCTCACCCCCTCTCCCAGCACCCCCTGGCTATCTCACCCCCTTTCCCAGCACCCCATGGCTCTCATCCCCTTTCCCAGCACCCCATGGCTATCTCACCCCCTTTCCCAGCACCCCATGGCTCTCACTCCCTTTCCCAGCACCCCATGGCTCTCACCCCCTCTCCCAGCACCCCCTGGCTATCTCACCCCCTCTCCCAGCACCCCTGGCTCTCACCCCCTCTCCCAGCACCACATGGCTCTCACCCCCTTTCCCAGCACCCCATGGCTCTCACCCCCTCTCTCAGCACCCCCTGGCACTCACCCCCTTTCCCAGCACCACATGGCTCTCACCCCCTCTCCCAGCACCCCCTGGCTCTCACCCCCTCTCCCAGCACCCCCTGGCTCTCACCCCCTTTCTCAGCACCACATGGCTCTCACCCCCTCTCCCAGCACCCCCTGGCTATCTCACCCCCTCTCCCAGCACCACATGGCTCTCACCCTCTCTCCCAGCACCCCCTGACTCTCACCGCCTCTCCTAGCACCCCATGGCTATCTCACCCCCTTTCCCAGCACCCCATGGCTCTCACCCCCACTCCCAGCACCCCCTGGCTCTCACCCCCTCTCCTAGCACCCCTGGCTATCTCACCCCCTCTCCCAGCACCCCTGGCTCTCACCCCCTCTCCCAGCACCACATGGCTCTCACCCCCTTTCCCAGCAGCCCTGACTCTCACCCCCTCTCCCAGCACCCCCTGGCTCTCACCCCATCTCCCAGCACCCCCTGGCTCTAACCCCCTTCCCCAGCACCACATGGCTCTCACCCCCTCTCCCAGCACCCCCTGGCTATCTCACCCCCTCTCCCAGCACCACATGGCTCTCACCCTCTCTCCCAGCACCCCATGGCTCTCACCCCCTCTCCCAGCACCACATTGCTCTCACCCCCTTTCCCAGCACCCCATGGCTCTCACCCCCTCTCCCAGCACCCCCTGGCTCTCACCCCCTCTCCCAGCACCCCCTGGCTCTCACCCCCTTTCCCAGCACCACATGGCTCTCACCCCCTTCTCCCAGCACCCCTTGGCTATCTCCCCCTCTCCCAGCACCCCTGGCTCTCACCCCCTCTCCCAGCACCCCCTGGCTATCTCACCCCCTCTCCCAGCACCCCATGGCTATCTCACCCCCTTTCCCAGCACCCCATGGCTCTCACCCCCTCTCCCAGCCTTCCCTGGCTCTCACCCCCTCTCCCAGCACCCCATGGCTATCTCACCCCCTATCCCAGAACCCCCTGGCTCTCTCACCCCCTCTCCCAGCACCCCCTGGCTCTCACCCCCTCTCCCAGCACCCCCTGGCTATCTCACCCCCTTTCCCATCACCCCATGGCTCTCACCCCCTTTCCCATCACCCCATGGCTCTCACCCCCTTTCCCAGCACCCCATGGCTCTCACCCCCTCTACCAGCACCCCCTGGCTCTCACCCCCCTCTCCTAGCACCCCTGGCTATCTCACCCCCTCTCCCAGCACCCCTTGGCTATCTCCCCCTCTCCCAGCACCCCTGGCTCTCACCCCCTCTCCCAGCACCCCCTGGCTATCTCACCCCCTCTCCCAGCACCCCATGGCTGTCTCACCCCCCTTTCCCAGCACCCCATGGCTCTCACCCCCTCTCCCAGCCTTCCCTGGCTCTCACCCCCTCTCCCAGCACCCCATGGCTATCTCACCCCCTCTCCCAGAACCCCCTGGCTCTCTCACCCCCTCTCCCAGCACCCCCTGGCTCTCACCCCCCTCTCCCAGCACCCCCTGGCTCTCTCACCCCCTCTCCCAGCACCCCCTGGCTCTCACCCCCTCTCCCAGCACCCCCCTGGCTATCTCACCCCCTTTCCCATCACCCCATGGCTCTCACCCCCTTTCCCATCACCCCATGGCTCTCACCCCCCTTTCCCAGCACCCCATGGCTCTCACCCCGTCTAGCAGCACCCCCTGGCTCTCACCCTTTCTCCTAGCACCCCTGGCTATCTCACCCCCTCTCCCAGCACCCCCTGGCTATCTCACCCCCTTTCCCAGCACCCCATGGCTCTCACCCCCTCTCCCAGCACCCCCTGGCTATCTCACCCCCTCTCCCAGCACCCCTGGCTCTCACCCCTTCTCCCAGCACCCCATGGCTCTCACCCCCTTTCCCAGCACCCCATGGCTCTCACCCCCTCTCCCAGCACCCCCTGGCTCTCACCCCCTCTCCTAGCACCCCTGGCTATCTCACCCCCTCTCCCAGCACCCCCTGGCTATCTCACCCCCTTTCCCAGCACCCCATGGCTCTCACCCCCTCTCCCAGCACCCCCTGGCTATCTCACCCCCTCTCCCAGCACCCCTGGCTCTCACCCCTTCTCCCAGCACCCCATGGCTCTCACCCCCTTTCCCAGCACCCCATGGCTCTCACCCCCTCTCCCAGCACCCCCTGGCTCTCACCCCCTCTCCCAGCACCCCCTGGCTCTAACCCCCTTTCCCAGCACCACATGGCTCTCACCCCCTCTCCCAGCACCCCTGGCTATCTCACCCCCTCTCCCAGCACCACATGGCTCTCACCCTCTCTCCCAGCACCCCCTGGCTCTCACCCCCTCTCCCAGCACCACATTGCTCTCACTCCCTTTCCCAGCACCCCATGGCTCTCACCCCCTCTCCCAGCACCCCATGGCTCTCATCCCCTCTCCCAGCACCCCCTGGCTCTCACCCCCTCTCCCAGCACCCCCTGGCTCTCACCCCCTTTCCCAGCACCACATGGCTCTCACCCCCTCTCCCAGCACCCCCTGGCTATCTCACCCCCTCTCCCCAGCACCACATGGCTCTCACCCTCTTCTCCCAGCACCCCCTGACTCTCACACCCTCTCCCAGCACCCCCTGGCTATCTCACCCCCTTTCCCAGCACCCCATGGCTCTCACCCCCTTTCCCAGCACCCCATGGCTCTCACCCCCTCTCCCAGCACCCCTGGCTCTCACTCCCTCTCCCAGCACCCCCTGGCTATCTCACCCCCTCTCCCAGCACCCATTGGCTATCTCACCCCCTTTCCCAGCACCCCATGGCTCTCACCCCCTCTCCCAGCATCACATGGCTCTCACCCTCACTCCCAGCACCCCTTGACTCTCGCCCCCTCTCCTAGCACCCCCTGGCTATCTCACCCCCTCTCCCAGAACCCCCTGGCTCTCTCACCCCCTTTCCCATCACCCCATGGCTCTCACCCCCTTTCCCATCACCCCATGGCTCTCACCCCCTTTCCCAGCACCCCATGGCTCTCACCCCCTAAACCAGCACCACCTGGCTCTCACCCCTTCTCCTAGCACCCCTGGCTATCTCACCCCCTCTCCCAGCACCCCCTGGCTATCTCACCCCCTTTCCCAGCACCCCATGGCTCTCACCCCCTCTCCCAGCACCCCCTGGCTCTCACCCCCTCTCCCAGCACCCCCTGGCTCTAACCCCCTTTCCCAGCACCACATGGCTCTCACCCCCTCTCCCAGCACCCCCTGGCTCTCACCCCCCTTTCCCCAGCACCCCATGGCTCTCACCCCCTCTCCCAGCCTTCCCTGGCTCTCACCCCCTCTCCCAGCACCCCCTGGCTATCCCACTCCCCTCTCCCAGCACCCCTGGCTCTCACCCCCTCTCCCAGCACCCCCTGGCTATCTCACCCCCTCTCCCAGCACCCCTGGCTCTCACCCCCTCTCCCAGCACCCCCTGGCTATCTCACCCCCTTTCCCAGCACCCCATGGCTCTCACCCCCTCTCCCAGCACCCCCTGGCTATCTCACCCCCTCTCCAGCACCCCTGGCTCTCACCCCTTCTCCCCAGCACCCCATGGCTCTCACCCCCTTTCCCAGCACCCCATGGCTCTCACCCCCCTCTCCCAGCACCCCCTGGCTCTCACCCCCTCTCCCAGCACCCCCTGGCTCTAACCCCCTTTCCCAGCACCACATGGCTCTCACCCCCTCTCCCAGCACCCCTGGCTATCTCACCCCCTCTCCCAGCACCACATGGCTCTCACCCTCTCTCCCAGCACCCCCTGGCTCTCACCCCCTCTCCCAGCACCACATTGCTCTCACCCCCTTTCCCAGCACCCCATGGCTCTCACCCCCTCTCCCAGCACCCCATGGCTCTCATCCCCTCTCCCAGCACCCCCTGGCTCTCACCCCCTCTCCCAGCACCCCCTGGCTCTCACCCCCTTTCCCAGCACCCACATGGCTCTCACCCCCCTCTCCCAGCACCCCCTGGCTATCTCACCCCCTCTCCCAGCACCACATGGCTCTCACCCTCTCTCCCAGCACCCCCTGACTCTCACACCCTCTCCCAGCACCCCCTGGCTATCTCACCCCCTTTCCCAGCACCCCATGGCTCTCACCCCCTTTCCCAGCACCCCATGGGCTCTCACCCCCTCTCCCAGCACCCCTGGCTCTCACTCCCTCTCCCAGCACCCCCCTGGCTATCTCACCCCCTCTCCCAGCACCCCATTGGCTATCTCACCCCCTTTCCCAGCACCCCATGGCTCTCACCCCCTCTCCCAGCATCACATGGCTCTCACCCTCACTCCCAGCACCCCTTGACTCTCGCCCCCTCTCCTAGCACCCCCTGGCTATCTCACCCCCTCTCCCAGAACCCCCTGGCTCTCTCACCCCCCTTTCCCATCACCCCATGGCTCTCACCCCCTTTCCCATCACCCCATGGCTCTCACCCCCCTTTCCCAGCACCCCATGGCTCTCACCCCCTAAACCAGCACCACCTGGCTCTCACCCCTTCTCCTAGCACCCCTGGCTATCTCACCCCTCTCCCAGCACCCCCTGGCTATCTCACCCCCTTTCCCAGCACCCCATGGCTCTCACCCCCTCTCCCAGCACCCCCTGGCTCTCACCCCCTCTCCCAGCACCCCCTGGCTCTAACCCCCCTTTCCCAGCACCACATGGCTCTCACCCCCTCTCCCAGCACCCCCTGGCTCTCACCCCCCTTTCCCAGCACCCCATGGCTCTCACCCCCTCTCCCAGCCTTCCTGGCTCTCACCCCCTCTCCCAGCACCCCCTGGCTATCCCACCCCTCTCCCAGCACCCCTGGCTCTCACCCCCTCTCCAGCACCACATGGCTCTCACCCCCTTTCCCAGCACCCCATGGCTCTCACCCCCTTTCCCAGCACCCCCTGGCTGTCACCCCTCTCTCCCAGCACCTCCTGCTCTCATCCCCTCTCCCAGCACCCCCTGGCTATCTCACCCTCTCTCCCAGCACCACATGGCTATTTCACCCCTTTCCCAGCACCCTATGGCTCTCACCCCCTCTCCCAGCCTTCCCTGGCTCTCACCCCCTCTCGCAGCACCCCATGGCTATCTCACCCCCTCTCCCAGCACCCCATGGCTCTCACCCCCTCTCCCAGCCTTCCCTGGCTCTCACCCCCTCTCCCAGCACCCCCTGGCTATCTCACCCCCTTTCCCATCACCCCCATGGCTCTCACCCCCTTTCCCATCACCCCATGGCTCTCAACCCCTTTCCCAGCACCCCATGGCTCTCACCCCCTCTACCAGCACCCCCTGGCTCTCACCCCCTCTCCTAGCACCCCCTGGCTATCTCACCCCCTCTCCCAGCACCCCTTGGCTATCTCCCCCTCTCCCAGCACCCCTGGCTCTCACCCCCTCTCCCAGCACCCCCTGGCTATCTCACCCCCTCTCCCAGCACCCCATGGCTATCTCACCCCCTTTCCCAGCACCCCATGGCTCTCACCCCCCCTCTCCCAGCCTTCCCTGGCTCTCACCCCCTCTCCCAGCACCCCATGGCTATCTCACCCCCTCTCCCAGAACCCCCTGGCTCTCTCACCCTCTCTCCCAGCACCCCCTGGCACTCACCCCCTCTCCCAGCACCCCCTGGCTATCTCACCCCCTTTCCATCACCCCATGGCTCTCACCCCCTTTCCCATCACCCCATGGCTCTCACCCCCCCTTTCCCAGCACCCCATGGCTCTCACCCCCTCTACCAGCACCCCCTGGCTCTCACCCCCTCTCCTAGCACCCCTGGCTATCTCACCCCCTCTCCCAGCACCCCCTGGCTATCTCACCCCCTTTCCCAGCACCCCATGGCTCTCACCCCCTCTCCCAGCACCCCCTGGCTATCTCACCCCCTCTCCCAGCACCCCTGGCTCTCACCCCTTCTCCCAGCACCCCATGGCTCTCACCCCCTTTCCCAGCACCCCATGGCTCTCACCCCCTCTCCCAGCACCCCTGGCTCTCACCCCCTCTCCAGCACCCCCTGGCTCTAACCCCCTTTCCCAGCACCACATGGCTCTCACCCCCTCTCCCAGCACCCCTGGCTATCTCACCCCCTCTCCCAGCACCACATGGCTCTCACCCTCTCTCCCAGCACCCCTGGCTCTCACCCCCTCTCCCAGCACCACATTGCTCTCACCCCCTTTCCCAGCACCCCATGGCTCTCACCCCCTCTCCCAGCACCCCATGGCTCTCACCCCCTCTCCCAGCACCCCCTGGCTCTCACCCCCTCTCCCAGCACCCCCTGGCTCTCACCCCCCTTTCCCAGCACCACATGGCTCTCAACCCTCTCCCAGCACCCCCTGGCTATCTCACCCCCCTCTCCCAGCACCACATGGCTCTCACCCTCTCTCCCAGCACCCCCTGACTCTC
This sequence comes from Mixophyes fleayi, assembly GCF_038048845.1. Lineage (NCBI taxonomy): Eukaryota > Metazoa > Chordata > Amphibia > Anura > Limnodynastidae > Mixophyes > Mixophyes fleayi. Next base: position 190,319,928 of record NC_134402.1, on the reverse strand, counting down.
ACACCCTCTCCCAGCACCCCCTGGCTATCTCACCCCCTTTCCCAGCACCCCATGGCTCTCACCCCCTTTCCCAGCACCCCATGGCTCTCACCCCCCTCTCCCAGCACCCCTGGCTCTCACCCCCTCCCCCAGCACCCCCTGGCTATCTCACCCCCTCTCCCAGCACCCATTGGCTATCTCACCCCCTTTCCCAGCACCCCATGGCTCTCACCCCCTCTCCAGCCTTCCCCTGGCTCTCACCCCCTCTCCCAGCACCACATGGCTCTCACCCTCTCTCCCAGCACCCCTTGACTCTCACCCCCTCTCCCCAGCACCCCCTGGCTATCTCACCCCCCTCTCCAGAACCCCCTGCTCTCTCACCCCCTTTCCATCACCCCATGGCTCTCACCCTCTTTCCCATCACCCCATGGCTCTCACCCCCTTTCCCAGCACCCCCATGGCTCTCACCCCCTAAACCAGCACCCCCTGGCTCTCACCCCTTCTCCTAGCACCCCTGGCTATCTCACCCCCTCTCCCAGCACCCCCTGGCTATCTCACCCCCTTTCCCAGCACCCCATGGCTCTCACCCCCTCTCCCAGCACCCCCTGGCTCTCACCCCCTCTCCCAGCACCCCCTGGCTCTAACCCCCTTTCCCAGCACCACATGGCTCTCACCCCCTCTCCCAGCACCCCCTGGCTCTCACCCCCTTTCCCAGCACCCCATGGCTCTCACCCCCCCTCTCCCAGCACCCATGGCTCTCACCCCCTCTCCCAGCACCCCTGGCTATCTCACCCCCTCTCCCAGCACCCCTTGGCTATCTCACCCCCCTCTCCCAGCACCCATTGGCTATCTCACCCCCTTTCCCAGCACCCCATGGCTCTCACCCCCTCTCCCAGCACCACATGGCTCTCACCCTCTCTCCCAGCACCCCTTGACTCTCACCCCCTCTCCCAGCACCCCCTGGCTATCTCACCCCCTCTCCAGAACCCCCTGGCTCTCTCACCCCCTTTCCCATCACCCCATGGCTCTCACCCCCCTTTCCCATCACCCCATGGCTCTCACCCCCCTTTCCCAGCACCCCATGGCTCTCACCCCCTAAACCAGCACCCCCTGGCTCTCACCCCTTCTCCTAGCACCCCTGGCTATCTCACCCCCTCTCCCAGCACCCCCTGGCTATCTCACCCCCTTTCCCAGCACCCCATGGCTCTCACCCCCTCTCCCAGCACCCCCTGGCTCTCACCCCCTCTCCCAGCACCCCCTGGCTCTAACCCCCTTTCCCAGCACCACATGGCTCTCACCCCTTCTCCCAGCACCCCCTGGCTCTCACCCCCTTTCCCAGCACCCCATGGCTCTCACCCCCTCTCCCAGCACCCATGGCTCTCACCCCCTCTCCCAGCACCCCTGGCTATCTCACCCCCTCTCCCAGCACCCCTTGGCTATCTCACCCCCTCTCCCAGCACCCCCTGGCTCTCTCACCCCCCTCTCCCAGCCTTCCCTGGCTCTCACCCCCTCTCCCAGCACCCCCTGGCTATCCCACCCCCTCTCCAGCACCCCTGGCTCTCACCCCCTCTCCCAGCACCACATGGCTCTCACCCCCTTTCCCAGCACCCCATGGCTCTCACCCCCTTTCCCAGCACCCCCTGGCTGTCACCCTCTCTCCCAGCACCTCCTGGCTCTCATCCCCTCTCCCAGCACCCCCTGGCTATCTCACCCTCTCTCCCAGCACCACATGGCTATTTCACCCCCTTTCCCAGCACCCCATGGCTCTCACCCCCTCTCCCAGCCTTCCCTGGCTCTCACCCCCTCTCCCAGCACCCCATGGCTATCTCACCCCCTCTCCCAGCACCCCATGGCTCTCACCCCCTCTCCCAGCACCCCATGGCTCTCACCCCCTCTCCCAGCACCCCCTGGCTCTCACCCCCTCTCCCTGCACCCCCTGGCTCTAACCCCCTTTCCCAGCACCACATGGCTCTCCACCCCTCTCCCAGCACCCCTGGCTATCTCACCCCCTTTCCCAGCACCACATGGCTCTCACCCCCTCTCCCAGCACCCCTGGCTATCTCACTCCCTCTCCCAGCACCACATGGCTCTCACCCTCTCTCCCAGCACCCCCTGGCTCTCACCCCCTCTCCCAGCACCACATTGCTCTCACCCCCTTTCCCAGCACCCCATGGCTCTCACCCCCTCTCCCAGCACCCCATGGCTCTCACCCCCTCTCCCAGCACCCCCTGGCTCTCACCCCCTCTCCCAGCACCCCCTGGCTCTCACCCCCTTTCCCAGCACCCCATGGCTCTCACCCCCTCTCCCAGCCTTCCCTGGCTCTCACCCCCTCTCCCAGCACCCCATGGCTATCTCACCCCCTCTCCCAGCACCCCATGGCTCTCACCCCCTCTCCCAGCACCCCATGGCTCTCACCCCCTCTCCCAGCACCCCCTGGCTCTCACCCCCTCTCCCCAGCACCCCCTGGCTCTAACCCCCTTTCCCAGCACCACATGGCTCTCCACCCCTCTCCCAGCACCCCTGGCTATCTCACCCCCTTTCCCAGCACCACATGGCTCTCACCCCCTCTCCAGCACCCCTGGCTATCTCACCCCCTCTCCCAGCACCACATGGCTCTCACCCTCTCTCCCAGCACCCCCTGGCTCTCACCCCCTCTCCCAGCACCACATTGCTCTCACTCCCTTTCCCAGCACCCCATGGCTCTCACCCCCTCTCCCAGCACCCCATGGCTCTCACCCCCTCTCCCAGCACCCCCTGGCTCTCACCCCCTCTCCCAGCACCCCCTGGCTCTCACCCCCTTTCCCAGCACCACATGGCTCTCACCCCCTCTCCCAGCAACCCCCTGGCTATCTCACCCCCTCTCCCAGCCACCACATGGCTCTCACCCTCTCTCCCAGCACCCCCTGACTCTCACACCCTCTCCCAGCACCCCCTGGCTATCTCACCCCCTTTCCAGCACCCCATGGCTCTCCCCCCCTTTCCCAGCACCCCATGGCTCTCACCCCCTCTCCCAGCACCCCTGGCTCTCACCCCCTCTTCCAGCACCCCCTGGCTATCTCACCCCCTCTCCCAGCACCCATTGGCTATCTCACCCCCTTTCCCAGCACCCCATGGCTCTCACCCCCTCTCCCAGCCTTCCCTGGCTCTCACCCCCTCTCCCAGCACTACATGGCTCTCCCCCACTCTCCCAGCAACCCCTTGACTCTCACCCCCTCTCCCAGCACCCCCTGGCTATCTCACCCCCTCTCCCAGAACCCCCTGGCTCTCTCACCCCCTTTCCCATCACCCCATGGCTCTCACCCCCCTTTCCCATCACCCCATGGCTCTCACCCCCTTTCCCAGCACCCCATGGCTCTCACCCCCTAAACCAGCACCCCCTGGCTCTCACCCCTTCTCCTAGCACCCCTGGCTATCTCACCCCCTCTCCCAGCACCCCCTGGCTATCTCACCCCCTTTCCCAGCACCCCATGGCTCTCACCCCCTCTCCCAGCACCCCCTGGCTCTCACCCCCCTCTCCCAGCACCCCCTGGCTCTAACCCCCTTTCCCAGCACCACATGGCTCTCACCCCCTCTCCCAGCACCCCCTGGCTCTCACCCCCTTTCCTAGCACCCCATGGCTCTCACCCCCTCTCCCAGCACCCATGGCTCTCACCCCCTCTCCAGCACCCCTGGCTATCTCACCCCCTCTCCCAGCACCCCTTGGCTATCTCACCCCCTCTCCCAGCACCCCATGGCTATCTCACCCCCTCTCCCAGCACCCCTTGGCTATCTCACCCTCTCTCCCAGCACCCCATGGCTCTCACCCCCTCTCCCAGCCTTCCCTGGCTCTCACCCCTCTCTCCCAGCACCCCTTGGCTATCCCACCCCCTCTCCCAGCACCCCTGGCTCTCACCCCCTCTCCCAGCACCACATGGCTCTCACCCCCTTTCCCAGCACCCCATGGCTCTCACCCCCTTTCCCAGCACCCCCTGCTGTCACTTTCTCTCCCAGCACCTCCTGGCTCTCACCCCCTCTCCCAGCACCCCCTGGCTATCTCACCCTCTCTCCCAGCACCACATGGCTCTCACCCCCTCTGCTAGCACCCCCTGGCTCTCACCCCCTTTCCCAGCACCCCCTGGCTCTCACCCTCTTTCCCAGCACCCCCTGGCTCTCACCCCCTTTCCCAGCACCCCATGGCTCTCACCCCCCTTTCCCAGCACCCCATGGCTCTCACCCCCTCTCCCAGCACCCCTGGCTCTCACCCCCTCTCCCAGCACCCCCTGGCTATCTCACCCCCTCTCCCAGCACCCCCCTTGCTATCTCCCCCCTCTTTCCCAGCACCCCATGGCTCTCACCCCCTTTCCCAGCACCCCATGGCTCTCCACCCCCTCTCCCAGCACCCCCTGGCTATCTCACCCCCTCTCCCAGCACCCCCTGGCTCTCATCCCCTCTCCCAGCACCACATGGCTCTCACCCCCTCTCCCAGCACCCCTGGCTCTCACCCCCTCTCCCAGCACCACATGGCTCTCACCCCCTTTCCCAGCACCCCATGGCTCTCACCCCCTTTCCCAGCACCCCCTGGCTGTCACTTTCTCTCCCAGCACCTCTGGCTCTCACCCCCTCTCCCAGCACCCCCCTGGCTATCTCACCCTCTCTCCCAGCACCACATGGCTCTCACCCCCTCTCCTAGCACCCCCTGGCTCTCACCCCCTTTCCCAGCACCCCCTGGCTCTCACCCTCTTTCCCAGCACCCCCTGGCTCTCACCCTCTTTCCCAGCACCCCATGGCTCTCACCCCCTTTCCCAGCACCCCATGGCTCTCACCCCTCTCCCAGCACCCCTGGCTCTCACCCCCTCTCCCAGCACCCCCTGGCTATCTCACCCCCTCTCCCAGCACCCCCTGGCTATCTCCCCCCCTTTCCCAGCACCCCATGGCTTTCACCCCCTTTCCCAGCACCCCATGGCTCTCACCCCCTCTCCCAGCACCCCCTGGCTATCTCACCCCCTCTCCCAGCACCCCCTGGCTCTCATCCCCTCTCCCAGCACCACATGGCTCTCACCCCCTCTCCCAGCACCCCCTGGCTATCTCACCCCCTCTCCCAGCACCACATGGCTCTCGCCCCCTTTCATAGCACCACATGGCTCTCACCCCCTCTCCCAGCACCCCCTGGCTCTCACCCCCTCTCCCAGCACCCCCTGGCTCTCAACTCCTTTCCCAGCACCACATGGCTCTCACCCCCTCTCCCAGCACCCCCTGGCTCTCTCACTCCCTCTCCCAGCACCGCATGACTCTCACCCCCTCTCCCAGCACCCCCCTGGCTCTCACCCCCCTTTCCCAGCACCCCTGGCTCTCACCCCCTCTCCCAGCACCCCCTGGCTATCTCACCCCCTCTCCCAGCACCCCTTGGCTATCTCACCCCCTTTCCCAGCACCCCATGGCTCTTACCCCCTCTCCCAGCCTTCCCTGGCTCTCACCCACTCTCCCAGCACCCCCCTGGCTATCTCACCCCCTTTCCCAGCACCCCATGGCTCTCACCCCCTCTCCCAGCACCCCCTTACTCTCACCCTCTCTCCCAGCACCCCCTGGCTATCTCACCCCCCTCTCCCAGCACCCCCCTGGTTATCTCACCCCCTTTCCCAGCACCCCATGGCTCTCACCCCCTTTCCCAGCACCCCATTGCTCTCACCCCCTCTCCCAGCACCCCCTGGCTCTCACCCCCTCTCCCAACACCAGCCCTGACCGACAATATCATTAATCCTGCCTTCTTTGCACTTATCACCAGCAAACACTTGGAATAGCTTTCCCCTTTACTTATGCCCTTGTCTGTCAACCCTCCCTGCACTGTTACTTCAAACCACCCCCAATCACAGGACACATTTAGGGCTCATACACAATTGTTACACAATAAGTATTTTCTTGCAGATGCTATTTCACCTTGGTGATGACCGCACCTGGACAGCCATTTATTATAAAGATTATTAATAATGCATTTTTTGAAACACACGGTACACATATTTATTTATTATATATAGAGATTTAACTGGTAGTTTGCATTTCATGATGTCAGGGAAACAATAGTGCGGTGAGGTGCTCATATGCTGCTCTGGCAGACTCATCAAATACGATTGTGCCAACATGGTTCGTAATAGTTAAACTTATTAAACAAAGTCAGATATGTTTCTATGAAGGAAATTTTGGAAGAATGTGTTAGTAGGCAACTAAACAAGTTGATGCACAGAGGCATAAACCAATCGCAGATAATGGAAAAGGATTCATGTAATTTTATAGCACAGGACTGGCAGCTTTTGCCCTGCATTGCTTTAGAGATGACCTACTGTGTGTAAAGTCATCACATCTAGATTTTCCTAAATGTTACTACAACCACCTTCAAGAAGTTATAAATCCTGCCTACTTTTGTGTTGGCTCCACCTACAGTTATTTTGGTCCTGCCCACATGAGGCCACTTCAATAATTTTTTCCAGGGTCACTTTATGTTCCCAATCCGCCCCTGGATGCATGTATGACAAAGAGGGAGGGAAGGGGAGTCCTGCCAGATTAATTAGTAATACAGACACACACTAATACATTTCTCATACACAGTAATACATTTCTCATACACACTGACTGACACCCCCTCTCTCTTACACACATTTCTCATACACACTGACACACCACTCTCTCTCATACATACAGACACATAAACTTACCTTTTCCTGCAGTACTGCCTCCAGCTTCCTACATGGCAATATGGGTAGGGGCGTGCCTGTGCTCTTATTGACTAAGACTGCGTCAGCCAATCAGAGCACAGCAGAGACAGTGAGAGTTTTGTGCTGCTCAGCATTACCGAGCAGCATAGGCTGCTCCTACACTGCTTCCTCTGTCAGGGCCCTAGAGATTGCATTCTGGCTCCGCCCCCTAGCGAAAGGGGGTGAGACAGTGGGGCCCATCGGGGATCTCCCCAGGACCCTGCTGGGTCAGTCCAACACTGAACACCAACATGCATAAACAGCAAATGGCTGGCAGGGTTTGTTGGGAATTGCAGTTCTACAATTATTACCTATCCTGTTAACCGTCTCTAATTGTAAAAAGTTTTTTTTTTTAAATTTATGTTAGACAGTAAAAATATGCCAGTCACTTGATGGCTATTGTATATTTGCATTTTTATGCTTCAGACACTTATATATGCTAGATTTTAAGCTACATGTATCTTAAAATATGTGCAATTTGGGGGACGCCAGACAAATAGCAGACTTAAATCTCTCTGGTTGGGTCAGTAGGGGTATTCAGACTCTAGGTCACTTGTTGGACTAGGGCGAGCTTTTCACCTACTCACATCTTAGTGCCCTATTTTCGCTGTCCAAAGGTGACTTCTATAAATACCTCCAAATTAGACATCTATTAACTTCTCTGCCGTTGAGAAACCTGGCGATAGGACCTCCCCTGGCCAGATATTACTCCCCGTTAACTAAAGGTAGTAGTGTAGTGATGTGCCCCCTGTCTCCGGATCCGGTACCTGGTGAAGAGGGCGAAGACAGATCCGTTGTGCCCCTGGAGGGGCTGAAGATTACCCTGGTTGCTGTGCCCATCAAGAGGGCGAAGAAAGAGAAGAAGAGTGGCTACTCACCGATCCAGCGTTCCAGCGGTGAGTATATCTTCTTTTCCACAGGTCTGGGCAGCTGAGGAAGGATGAGCCAATCAGGGTTCACCTTTCCCCGCTGGCCAATCAGCGGCTGGATAGGTGAGCCAATCGCGGCTCACCTCTGGCCGTTTGAAAGACTGGCGCCACAGCGAGCCAATCAGTGCTCGTGGCGGCTCCCAGTGATGACGCCAAGCCGGCGCCATCTTGCCAGTAGTTTGTCGGCGGAGTAGAGTGAGGAAGTCGTGGGATGTTCGGAGCGGTGGGCAAGAAACCGAAGACGCCGGAAGTGGCAGGGTGCCCTTGTCAGGGCAAGGAGCTACCCTGCCACTGTCACTCAACGTCAGCGAAGAACCCTTGTCAGGGCTAAGAGGGCCCCCGCCCTTAGAGCAGCCGGAAGATTCGTGCCGAAGCGGAGAAGAGGCTGGAAGGTCTGGAAGACCCGAAGAAGGAAGACTGCGGGGCAAGTTGAGTATCCTGCACAGAGCAGGTGAGTATACTCAACGCTAAGTCGGGCACTAGGCCCTTGGCCACGGTCAGGCACAAGGCTTAGGGAGCTGGGCAATAGGCCCTATTAGGTAGTGGGCTGATAGCCCAACAGTGTTACAAGGGCACAAGGCCCTAAATAGTTAGTTAGTGTATTCAAGGCAAAAGGCCCTTTTAGTTAGTGGCCTAGAGGCCATAACGAGGAAGGCCACCAGGCCTTGTTAGGCAGGTCCTAGTGCCCCTAGGAGACAGTCCCTAGTATAGGGGCTTAAAGCCCATAAGTAAAAGGGCACAAGGCCCTAGTGAGTGGGCTCAGAGCCCAAGGTAGAGAGTGGGCTAAGGTCCATAACCAGAGCATAAGGCTCTGTAGGCAGCTGGGCAGAGAGGCCCATGGTGTAGGGCATAAGGCCCTGGTGTAGTCAGTGTCGTGAGAGCCCTGAGCAGAGTAGGGACGGTCCTGTGTGTGAGGTGAGTACACTGAGAGGAGTAAGGTAACAGTAGAGCGGAAGGCTCCTGTTTTTGCTGTAGTAACCGGCTGGTTAGCTAGCAGCTGTGTACCCGTGTAGTAGCTTGCCATATACTGTATCCTTGTTTTATTCTGTCTGTGCGGAGAGTATTGCTTTGTATATCGTATTTTTGGTGTGCTGCATATTTGTTTCCAGGTGCAAGACGTCAGGCCCCCATTAAAGGTAGGCTCTTGTTTCCTGTTGTTTTCCTGTACTAACCTGTACTGTGGGCATAAGTGTAGTTACCAGCTTACACATAGCCAGGGAAAGAACACACATAGTTTTCCCGTCCCGTAGGTCCCTGGGGTTACGCTGGTTTCCAGAGGTGGTGATTGAGTATCTCACTGGCAGTGCGGCACAGCTCAATAGAGTTCCAGGGGCGGCCCGTGGTTCTGGTTGAGTGTCCCAGTCCTAAGTTCCGTGCAGGTTCTCTGGCGGTTCCGGAGTGGGATACGTGTTCCTACCTGGGTGGGGGCAGTCGGGCGGTTCATCGCGGTGACGATTGCCTGTTCCGTGCGGCAGTCTGCGCTCAGGTTGGTGTGCTGTTCCAGTGAGCCTCTTTCGGGCCTTGTGCAGCCGGTCCTTAGGATTTCGTGGGTGACCCCATAGCAAGAAGACAGTCTTCTTGGTACGACCTGGGTGAGGGTGTTAGGAACAGCCCTCCAGAATAGACCGTGAACACCGGCTGGTGTTCCCCATAGAGTACAGTGAGTAGGTCCCTTTAGTACACCACGCCCAGTTAGTGTTATAGTTGTTTATTTTGGTTGCGTTGCGGGCCGTTAGAAAGTTGTTAGGGTCAGGTCACCTATTGTAGTAAGTTTAGTGTTGTAGGTGTACATCTTAGCCTCACTGATAGAGCAGAGGGAGGCTGTGTGTTACTTGTCATCCGCAGGTGTCGGGAGGAGCAGGAAAGCAGGGACCAGAAGTGGGAGTGCCCCGGTGCCCCGGTGAGTATAACGCCCGATTGCCTCTTTTGGTTAGGCCCTCACGAGAGGTGTGCGAGGTGCTTGAGGCTGGACTGTGTTTTGGTCTCAAGTGCCTGTAGTCCCACGCCTTGGCAAGAGCAAAGCGAGGTAGCGGCAAGCGAGCCTGATGTGAGTGTCTTCGCTCATTGCCGTGGTCTCGGACAGCCCTTTCCTGGTAGGCACAGCCATAATTCCTGTTTCTTCCGTAGAGGGAAGTGGTTGGAGATAACAGAGAATCGTTTGCTGATCTGCTGGGATCGGACAGCGGCTGGGGTGCATCAAAAGCGGACAGGAGGTGACCATCGTTTGTAAAGTAAGTTCTTCTGTGTGCGTCTGTCTGTTCCCCGCAGGCACTTACAGTAGTAAAGCCAGCATTACCCTCTGGTATAATACCCTATTGTGCCTAAGCACTGTATCTAAGTCTAAACCTCAGATCCAATGGGAAGCAGACCTCCAGTTAGAATTGTTAGAAGAAGACTGGGAACATATCTTTGTCAACTCATTTAAAATGTCTAACTGCCTTAACCATACAGAGATGTTGGTAAAACTATTGAATAGAACGTACGCCACTCCAAACAAACTCCATAAAATTTGGCCCTCCATATCCCCGCTAGGTTGGCACAATTGTTCAGAACGTGGTGACATTCTTCATATATTCTGGTCATATCCTGTGGTGCGTCCGTTATGGAACAAGGTTTTCCAATTAATAGGCTCAGTCCTTGGTCACTCGATCTCCCCCATGCCAGAGTTGGCTCTATTACAACACTATCCTCCTGCTCTCCCACGTTGGGATAGATATGTGACAGGCCAGGTGTTGATAGCAACCAGAGCAGCTATCGCTCAGGCATGGAAACAGTCTCTCCCCCCACCCCTGGCCAAAGTGATCTCTAAAATTAACTTTAATTTTGAAATGGAAACCCTAGGTGTCCCATATGCTAAGTCAACATCATCCCCGCTGGTTAAGTGGAGGGCTTGGCATAACTATGTTACTGAAGGGGAAGGAGCCCCGTCATGATCCCTACACTCGCCAATTGCCAAATAAAGAGCACTGTGGTTGTTTATTTGAATTAAATCTTTGATAACATATTTATTACTAATAACTATTTTCTTAAACATTTTTGTGACTTTTTTCCCCGAAAATTCGATTTTTTTTTTTAGATTCTTATTTTACATTGCGAGCTGCAACAAGTACATATATAGCTAAATTTACATATTAGTGGATGGTCCACTGCTGTGCTATTTCTTACTTGGCTCCAATGTGCACTTACCAATGCTGGTCCTCCAGTTCTGTCTCAAAGACCAGTGTCACGTGGTAAGATTGCTGCACCTGCAGGTATTGGCACTGCTACACAAGGAGGCGTGGAGTCTAACACGCCGCCGGTCTTCACCAGGGAGCCCCGCAAGAAGGTTTGGATTTTGCGGCAAACGACGTGCAGGTTGCAGCCAGGGGCGATCTGGGCCGGGGGGGCAGATGTCCCCCGGGCCAGAGAGAAAATATCTATTTAGGGCCGGTGGACTGAGCGGTGGCTGGCCCCGCCTCCAGGCCCAGCCACCTTTCATATAGGTTGTGGATCCTCCTGATCCGTCCGTCTCCCCACCTATCTGTGAGAAACTAGCTATCACATGGGACGTGCACCACATGACAGGTGCCATCCCATGTCAGAAGTGCTGAAGACATCGCGTGCGGAGAGAATAAGGTAAGTTATGGGGAAAGGTCAATATTGTGTGTGTGCTGGAGGCTATAGTTTGCGTGTGTGTGCTGGAGGCTACAGTTTGTGTGTGTGTGTGCTTGAGGCTACAGTTTGTGTGTGTGTGCTGGAGGCTATAGTGTGTGTGCTGGAGGCTATAGTGTGCGTGCTGGAGGCTATAGTGTGTGTGTGTGTGCTGGAGGCTACAGTTTGTGTGTGTGTGCTGGAGGCTACAGTTTGTGTATGTGTGCTGGAGGCTACAGTTTGTGTGTGTGTGCTGGAGGCTACAGTGTGTGTGCCAGTGTGCTAATATAGTGTGTGTGAGCCAGTGTGTTAATATAGCATGTGTGTCTGAGAGTGGGGATCAGTGTTTTAATATAGTGTGTGTGTGTTGGTGAGTGAGAGTGGGGGCCAGTATATTTTGTGTGAGTGAAGGGGCTAGTGTATTTTGTGTGAGTGAAGAGGCCAGTGTATTTTGTGTGAGTGAAGAGGCCAGTGTATTTTGTGTGAGTGAAGGTGCCAGTGTATTTTGTGTCAGTGAAGGTGCCAGTGTATTTTGTGTGAGTGAAGGGGCCAGTGTATTTTGTGTGAGTGAGGGGGCCAGTGTATTTTGTGTGAGTGAAGGGACCAGTGTATTTTGTGTGAGTGAAGGGGCCAGTGTATTTTGTGTGAGTGAGGGGGCCAGTGTATTTTGTGTGAGTGAAGGGACCAGTGTATTTTGTGTGAGTGAAGGGGCCAGTGTATTTTGTGTGTGTGAAGGGGCCAGTGTATTTTGTGTGAGTGAAAGGGCCAGTGTATTTTGTGTGAGTGAAAGGGCCAGTGTATTTTGTGTGAGTGAAAGGGCCAATGTATTTTGTGTGAGTGAAAGGGCCAGTGTATTTTGTGTGAGTGAAGGGGCCAGTGTATTTTGTGTGTGTGAAGGGGCCAGTGTATTTTGTGTGAGTGAAGGGGCCAGTGTATTTTGTGTGTGTGAAGGGGCCAGTGTATTTTGTGTGTGTGAAGGGGCCAGTGTATTTTGTGTGTGTGAAGGGGCCAGTGTATTTTGTGTGAGTGAAGGGGCCAGTGTGTTGTGTGTGTATGTGAGGGGCCAGTGTATTGTGTGTGTGTGTGTGCTATTTTATTTGTGTTGTGATGATGGGGCAATTTAATTTAATAGTGGAGCCAGCATGGGTGACTGTCTCACTTAGGACAGTTGGGAGGTATGTCCCGCTTCACCGTGTACTGCTCGTGAAGGCAGAACTGTGTGCACCTAACAGTAGTGCACACAGTATTGCCTGTATATTTGTCTAAAATGATAACCATGCTACATTATAGGGGGTTACCCTGTCTAAAGTGCCCAGGCTCCCCAGAACCTTAATCCAGCTCTGGACCTGGGAATAAAAATATATATGGATTAAGCAACACTAAAATAGCCTCTTTTTATATAGATAAATATATATTGTACCAAAAACCACCCTTTAAGGATGGGCCGCTACTTATGGGCCAGTGCTGTGTGCTTGCCCTCCGGGCCAAAGTCTGTCAGCCCTCGCCTGGTCGCAGCCCTCCCAGGAAGCTACCTGCGAGATGGCGTTGGCGATCGTGGTCGTACTAGTAGAGGTCTGGAACCGTGTGGACAGATGAAGTATGAAATCAGGAAGAAGAGAGTAGTCAACAAGCCAAGGTCAATCCGGGGAATATAATGCAGCACCAAAGGAGAATCCAAATCAGAGTCAGGGAAAGCCGGGTCGGTACACTGGGAATAATCAGAATAATGTATATAAAGCTGGAGGCTAGATCTATAAAGAAACTAGTTGCTCTGGCACCCTAGTGGTGTCAGAGCAGGCTATATATGGGAAATATAAAACAGAATTAACTGGGCGCTCATTGACTATAGGTCCCTGTTTGATAAATAAATAAATAAATATGGTAATGTCCTGTGTGTAAAATGGCAAATAAATAACAATTTAATCCAATTCAAAATTTACAGACACAAGTTAAAAAACTACCTGCATGTCACTGATATTAAAAACAATCAAACCAACATTAATAAAATCAGCATAATGAATTCCAGTGAGTAAAATCCATAGGCGTTATGCACAGTAAAAACAACAGATGTAATACAATAGAATGACGATAGCCTCCAGCCAATATGTCAACGGGGTATTGCTATACCGGATTCCGGAAAAATAGCAGACATAGAGATGATGTAGAGAAAAAAAAAAATGTCCTTATTAAGGTACAAGTCTATGTGGTGTTACTACCTCCGGTATGAATCCTTTCGGGTTGGTAAGAAAAGTGAAAATGAAAGTCCAGTCATGTGGCCATAAAGATGGTATGAGGATACTATGAAATAAGATACTTGCTGTTGTTGCCCCTCAGACTGGCCACGCGACGGGGCGGAAATAATCACTGTAGGTTCCGGTGAAGTAGAGCTGTGCAGACGTAGCCCTTGTAAGGAATCCCCGTAGTGGATGTCAGAGTGGCGTTACGTGAAGTGGGCGTGTCCCAACGTGTTTCGTCCTATCTGGACTTTTTCAAGGGTTTATTGAGTGTCCGTGATGAGTTGGTTTAAATAAAGCACAGGAGAAGGTGATTGGTTACCCGGAGAGGATTGTCCATATTTGGATGTCGGCTGGAGGTTCATGTTATAATGTGGATATACAGAAAAAATTGCAATTACCCTGATACAGCCTGTGTAATAATAATAGGTGGATAGAAGCTACATCACATATCAGCATGATGACTAAGGGCTGATGTAAAAACATATATGTATGACTATGTAGGTTGTGGGTAATAAAGCTTACCATGATACATAAATTACTTGCTACATTAGGTCTTAATTGGATACAATTAGGTAAACATAAAGGATCATGACCCTTGTGAGTATCTATCATTATAATTATAAGTTAGTAGTTAAAAGGATAAGTGTAAGGTCCATATATATAAATGCAATTTGAGATGGTATACACAAGATGACCATCGTGAATACACAAATATACACATATACTGAGATACAATACATATATCTAAACAGTGTAGTGTAATTGTTTACATATATATCAATGGTAGATAGAGGGAACCATCATAAGAAGAATATTTAATCTGGGGTTGAGACAGGATGTCCTACTGTTTAAATGGTTAATGGCATTAGTGACGATATATATTAATGCAATTTTAAATAAAATGAAATAAAAATCTAAATAAGAATAAGAATAAAGAAAAATAAAAAACACAGATGAGTCTGTACTGTGTATCCACTATGTGGATTATGAAGCCAACATCAATGGTTGGACCAATATGGCACATGTATAGTATAGTCATATTCCTGTATTAGTTGCACCAGGACCATAACCCCCGGTAGGAGACATAGGACCTATAGTACCAGGTATTCACAGGTAATCCCCTATCCTGCTACTTACCTGGCCCTCTCTGCTTCGCTTCCAAGATCAGACGAGATTGGGCATAACCAGAGAGGTAAGTGATCGATCCTCATTGGTGGGCAGTGGTTCGGCGGTCAGACGCGCTGACCACCGACAGGAAGCCAGAATGCGCATCCCGTTGCTATAGCACATGCGCCACGCGCCGCCGGAGGGAGTGTCCCCGTTGCCTAGCAACGGCACACTCCGTGGAGATCAGACGTCTGTCCCCGGCTAGCGAGGAGGCGCGGGGACGGCCTCTGATAACCAGAAGAAGAAACGAATTGGTAAGGTGCAGAATTTATTAACTGTATTCACTGACTTGTATATTAAATATCAGTAAAGTGCTTGCATCCATACAGATAAGCTACGTTAGTAACCGGAACTGGATGTGGTTGATCAAAAATTTTTAAGTGGTATTTGTAATCCACCATGCATCAAGTGACATCCACAGAAGGCCAGATACGTTTTGTATCCAATATTCGTTCTCAATGGCTTAAAGAAAAATATTGCATTATTTAATCTTAATATACAGACATGTGCACATATCCAAACATTTTTACTCTCAGCTATTCATATCCAAACTACTTCACGCAGACATTGAATAGTGGCATAATGACACCTATGTAAAAGAAGCACTGCAACAGCCATATAATGAGAGGCTTCTGTTAAACCAGATAGACATAAACAACTAGTCAGCTAGTTACACGTGTGTTTAGGACATAGACTGTATATAGTAATAAATATGCCGGGCCTGATTCTTCAAGGGACGCATTCTGAATGCAATGTACATTTGTTTTAAAACGCATGTAATTCAACAAGGAGTGGACGCTGTGCTGATGAATTCAGGTGTAGGTCTGCTCTGCTCTACTACACCACACACTGCAGGATACATCCAATACCTATGTGGAAAATAAATTCGCAAAAGAACGAACAGTAAAAAATACCACATTCAATTAATGTTTCTGGCACTCAGCACTGGAATCATGTGTTCATTTCCCATGTTCATGTCTTATCTTTGAGGAGTTTGTATGTTCGCCCCCTGTTTGCGTGGGTTTCCTCCGGTTGCTCTGGTTTCCTCCCACACTCCAAAAACATACTGGTAGGTTAATTGGCTGGTAACTGTTAGGCTGACGGTCTGATCACCAACCCACAAAACTAGATGATGGAGGTTTTCACTTATAGCAGCCTCCTTTCCCTTAGAGCTAGTTGCGCTGACCGGTACTCAGATGCCCCCAGGACTTAGCTCCAGATGTAGTGTGGGTTGGTAATGCAGACAACAGCGGCAGGCCAGGATACTGGGTAGAAAGCAGCGGTTAGTCAAATGGTAGCCAAGGTCAAGGGTCACAGGCAAGCAGGGTAGTCAATAAACATGCCAAAGGTCGGGGTCACAGGCAAGGTAGCGGAGTCCAAGGCACATCCCAAAAGGGTCAGGGTCACGAGCAAACAGGCAGAGTCCAAACTGCAGGCAGGTGTCATACAAAGAAAATCCAACAGTGTTTCCACAGAACAGGGTACAGCAAACAGGAGCAGGTTAGCAAGACTGGGTCAGAAACGCTCTAACCGGCAGTGAGGCTCAGTCCTCAATGCCTTAAATACATAGAGCAACCACTCAGGGCTAAGCCCTGTAACAGTACACATGCCTGGACTAATTAATCAAAGCCACATTAATCAGCCCACAGGTTGGGGAGATTTCAGCACCTGCGCTCGGCTGCCCTGTTTGCCGGGGCGCACTGTGCAGGGAATCGTCGCCCGGCCGTTGTCTTACCAATGGTCGGACCAGCTGGCAGAAGTGACATCCCTGTCACTAAGGAGACGGTAGGGACGCTCAGCGGGGTAATAGATGAGTCGCGGCGGTCCTATTCTGTGTGGGTGTTAGGAAATTTAGACTGTAATCTCCAAAGAAGCAGAGACTGATGTGAATGAGTTCTCTGTACAGCACTGTGGAATTAGTGGTGCTATATAAATAAATGGTGATGGTGATGATGAATGTCACCTGTTAATAATATAGGCATTAGTGTTCAAACAGTTTTAAAAAAAAAATGCTATTTTTAATTTATTTTTTCCATGAAATAAATTATTAGGATGATCTAAATGTCTACTGAACATAAAATACATATTTCCTGTTGCTCCTGATTGCAAATATGTGTTATAGCATGCATACAAGACTGTCATCACTAGTAATCAGGACAGACTAGCCCTGTAGCTGGAGCAAGAGATACGGCAGAAAAACAAGTACCTTTGAGATACCCAATGCTTGAATCGGACATGGCTGTGTGCCCTCGAGTTTGGCATACCTTTACTATACATTGACTACGGGCGAACGCCCCATTCCTGCCCCAGTCCCTCCCAATCGTAGGCTATAGCAAATGTCTTTTGCGTACGAAGATGAATTGAACGTTGCTGCCTTTACTTGTTTATGGTCTGGTTCTGGACATGTGCAGATTAAATTTGCGGATTATATGCATATGCACAATATTGTCATTTACATTCCTTGATGAATCAGGCCTACCAACTCAATCTCTCAACTAATGTTCAGTCTCCCAGATTATCATTAAAAAGGCTGTGCTGCCCTCATGCGACCACTCACAAAATTGCAACACATTTAACTATTTCAAGGCAATTCATAACCTACTTGAATTTGCAAGCCACTTCAACAATCCGTTGGGACACTAAGGTTAATTTATTGAGCCAACAAGTCAACCTAGGAAATTGAACTTTCACTTTATTCGGTCCGTACCTCGTTTATCATATAATATGGACTAAATAACTGGTACTTTTATTGGCCTTCTGAAGCTCCCCAGATCCTTAGGTCACTGGGAACGTCCTGTTATTTTGGGGTTAAGTTTACCCTGTATTTGTAAATGTGTCCTTATGCAACAAATATACTCTGTAACCTTATATGTTAATGCAATAGCCTTGCTGAAATTTTGTAATGTATATCTATGTAACAATGTCAGTTCTTCTGTAAAAGTGTTCAGTACGTTTCCACAGGAAGATTCTGATATTATAGATGGATGGAACATCATTCCTTGGTCATCAACAAGAGCCATTCAGTAACATCATAACCGACTAATATAACGGCAAATTAAAGATGGAATAAGCATAATCTATTATGCCCATACACCGCTTTGCATAAGCCAGGAGTTGATTTGTCTTCTCCCCTGTACAGGACACTGTGTTTCAATCATATTTTTCCCCTTTTTTGATCATACACCAGAAAGCATATAAGGGTAGGTCTGAACAAGTGTGGTAGGGGTGGTACTGGTTTAAATGTGTACGGTTTAAAGAGAACATTCACTACCAGCATAGTCCCATACATAACTGCCAGAGTCCCATTTATTGTTCCAGTAGCTTACTAGTGACATTCTGCATATAGACATTACAGCCATGGTGTATTTCAGGATGTATTTCAATGCAAACAGCATTGACTATACACAGTAATACACAAATGGTACGTACACTGGCGCTTCCGTCTTTTGACTCACAGAAAACCTCTAAAACAGAGGAATGTTTCTCCTCAATCCTCTCGTCATACGAGGTACATAATAAGGAAAGAGACAAAGAAAAAACATGGCATAATAACGCACAACATCAAATAAAGTCCACCACCACTATGGGGTATATGTTGATCCTCAAAAATAGGTGATGTCAATAAAACTTCCAATAAGCACCCGTGATTTCTTCAATTCTCTCCCCCTTAGGGTATATGCTTACATCAAAGGAGATCAATATGAGCCTGTAGGGTTAATCGTATAAATGATTGCCACAACCCCGACAACCAGGAACTCAAGTGCCGGAGAGGTCTGTGTTCGGAATTACTTGCGGTCAGCATCATCCAGCCATCAGAAATGTGCAGCTTTGCAGGTAAGTCTGCTTATATTGATGTAGTTTTTTTTTCTAATCTGTGTTTCTTTGTAGGTATCTTGGTTGTCGGGGTTGTGGTACTGGGAAAAACGTATCCAACCCATATGCATACACATGATAATACTCTCAATCCCCATGCATCACAAATAGCACTGCATTTGTATATGTAAATGTCCCTTGCATTCAAAGTGTCCATACAGTACATATACTGGCTTCAGTTGTATAGTCAATGCTTATACTTGAAACAGATCTTGTAGGGCGCTTCACTCAGGTATGCAGCCGTGTAACATAACAGACATCTGAACATAACGATGTTAAAGTGGAGTTCACGTAATCTGTCCGCTCTCTGTTTTCATTTTTATTTTTTATGTTTTACTATGTATACACTGCATTTCCATCATACAGCCTCACATGTTTGCACATGCTGCATGTGATTGGCTGGCCATGTTCACGTAATGTGTAGATTATTATTCAATATCTGATGCAGTTTTGTGCTCTGTACATGTTTGCATTTTTATATTGCCTTATGTATAGGGCGTTTTTATCTGAATGTGCTAGCCATGTTTTTTGGCAACATGATTTTTTAATTCTATTTTTATTTTTATTTCTATTTCATGTGATATCGTTATTCTTACATGCCACGATGTCCGCTGCTGATAGAGGCACCGTCCTTCAGACCTCAGTTTAAACAGAGAGCGGACAGATTACGTGAACTCCACTTTAACATCGTTATGTTCAGATGTCTGTTATGTAAAAAGTTATTTGTAACCAGACCTCGGTCTGGAGGAGGGCGTGTCTGTTGAGTGAGACACGCTGTGAACGCTCCGTCAGCGCCTCTGCGTGATTAGCGGGGAAATGAAGACTATTTAAACTTGGACCTGGATTGTGAGAGTCATGCCTTGAAAAAGACCCGGGACTGTGGGTTGAAACGCGTCGGCTAGTGACCCGGTGATCGAGTGTACAGGTGACAGTGCTGTTTACATTGGAACTGAGCTGCAGCAGTGGTTATTTGCATACATGCGCTTTCATTTTTTACACTTGGTACGGGGCTACACCATTGAATTTAACCATTCAGATTGCTTTTATGGATAATAAATGTATTTTGAGATAATGCACCATTGGGGTTGCTTTGCTTCTTTTTCTTCTTATGTCCATGTGTTGGAGTGGAGTGAGAGAGAATACATTCTGCAACACTGTTAAGGGAACAGAGAATAACCCTACAGGCTCATATTGATCTCCTTTGATGTAAGCATATACCCTAAGGGGGAGAGAATTGAAGAAATCACGGGTGCTTATTGGAAGTTTTATTGACATCACCTATTTTTGAGGATCAACATATACCCCATAGTGGTGGTGGACTTTATTTGATGTTGTGCGTTATTATGCCATGTTTTTTCTTTGTCTCTTTCCTTATTATGTACCTCGTATGACGAGAGGATTGAGGAGACACATTCCTCTGTTTTAAAGGTTTTCTGTGAGTCAAAGACAGAAGCGCCAGTGTACGTACCATTTGTGTATTACTGTGTATTGATTGTGGAGTTTTTAGTGGTAACTCTGGGGTATTTACACGGCTGCATACCTGAGTGAAGCACCCTACAAGATCTGTTTCAAGTATAAGCATTGACTATACAACTGAAGCCAGTATATGTACTGTATGGACACTTTGAATGCAAGGGACATTTACATATACAAATGCAGTGCTATTTGTGATGCATGGGGATTGAGAGTATTATCATGTGTATGCATATGGGTTGGATACGTTTTTCCCAGTACCACAACCCCAACAACCAAGATATCTACAAAGAAACACAGATTAGAAAAAAAAACTACATCAATATAAGCAGACTTACCTACAAAGCAAAGCTGCACATTTCTGATGGCTGGATGATGCTGACCGCAAGTAATTCCGAACACAGACCTCTCCGGCACTTGAGTTCCTGGTTGTCGGGGTTGTGGCAATCATTTATACGATTACCACCGATGCATATTATAGTGTTTTTATGTGGGTTATTTATGCGATAATGTGTTATTTTGTTTCCATGTTGGACAATTAGAGGGAGAGTTTTTACTTAGTTTTTTTTCTGAGGATGACAAAGTGATTCATAACATACAGCTGCACACATTTTCTTGTGACCCTAATGCTAAAGTAACATAGACCAACTCCCTAGGCACCAGCCACCGACTGACACCAGTTGCGCTGTACAATAGAAAAAGACAAGTGTAGATAGTAATAGTTTTCTCTCCTCCCACAGCCCAAACTGGATGGACAGATACATTTAAAACGGAGTTTTCTGCAGGTGCTCTGTTTGATTGCAGACATACCCTGTCAGCTTGCTGCTAGCTGTGGAAAGAGAAGCTTTTAAAGTAGTTCAAAATATGTTAAACCTTTACTATTATTTTGTCACACATATGTCCTCCATCTGTATATCTTTAACTTGAGTGCACCACTGTACAAATGTGTAACTCTGTTTGCATTGTTATTATTATTATTATTATCGGAGAGTTGTAAGGCGACACAGTACTCCACAGCGCCATACAGTAGGGAAAACAGTACATACATAAAACAGGGAAATACAAGGTAGACAAAAAAAAATACAGACATGATAACAAAGGGTATAAAGAACCCTGCTCATCAGAGAGCTTACATTCTAAATGGAAGAGGGCACAGCTGAAACAAGAGGAGCAAATGTGGCTCAGAGTGGAGATTAGGACAGTTGTGAGGGTGCATTAGTGTGAATAGTGTTATCGAGGATAAGGTCACCTCTAAAAAAAAGATTGGTTTTCAAAGAGCAGCAGATTTGAAGGCTGTGGGAAAGTCTGATTGAGCGTGGTAGGGAATACTATAAGTGGGGAGCAGCTCATGAGAAGTCTTGTAAGTGTGAGTAAGAGGTGGTTACCAGAGATGAGACAAGGCAAAGGTCAGAGATAGATCTAAGATAGCAGGAGGGAGAGTATTTTGATATGAGATTTGAGATGTATGCAGGGGTAGTGTTGTTGAGGGCTTTTTAGGTAAGGGTGAGTAATTTAAACTTTATTCTGGAGGACACAGGGAGCCAGTGTAAAGGTTTGCAAAGTAGTGCAGCAGATGTGAAGTGGTGGGAGAGGAAGATCAGTGTTGCAGCAGCATTTAGGATGGATTGAAGTGTGGATATATGGGTATCAGGAATGCCAGATAGCAGCAGGTTGCAATAGTCAAGATGGGAGATGATGAGAGAATGATGGATAAGAGTTTTGATAGAATGTTGAGTAAGAAAAGGGCGTATTCTAGCAATGTTTTTAATGTGGAGTTGACAGGACTGGAAGAGAGTCTGTATGTGAGGAATAAAGCAGAGGGTGGAGTTAAGTGTAACACCAAGGCAGTGGGCTTGGGAGACTGAGAAAATTGTGGTGTTATTGACAATGAGGGAGATTTGATGGCATGTGGTCACTCTGGCAGGGGGGAAGATAATAAGCTCTGTTTTGGAAATGTTGAGCTTTAGGTAGCACTGGGACATCCATATGGAGATAGCAGAAAGACGGTTACACGAGATAGTACAGAAGGAGAGAGGTCAGAGTAAGAGATATAAATTTGGGTGTAGAGGTGGTATTGGAGACCGAATGAGTGAATTAGTGCCCCAAGAGAAGAGGTGTACAATGAAAAAGGTAAAGGGCTAAGAACAAAGCCTTGTGGGACCCCAACAGATAGAGGGAGTGGAAGGGAGGATGTGCCAGAGGTAGAAACACTAAAGCAGTGGTTTGTAAGGTAGGAAGTGAACCAGGAAAGAACTGTGGCTGTGTGCTACTCTTGGATTCTGTTTTTTTCTGCTGTTTTACTGGACAGCTGATTTGCACTATTGCACTCAGCAAATTTCCTGTGTTGCTGTGTTGCAGTTTCCATCATGAGAACCTGTAATTCTGATAACCTGGTAACCCCAAAATGGAGTTGAGGAGAATGAGTCCTTAGCCAGGATAACCCCAAGATGATGGAATTCACAGATTGTGGAATAATCAGGAACTGAATCCACTCATGATGAAGGACTCCTACCTGCAACCGAACAGGACTAGTAATACTGGTAATGGAACCTTTGGTGATGTGATTGCCATCCACTGCAATCAGTACCAGAGGTTGCTGCAAAGAATGGAGTTTTGAATCAAGAGTGGCGTATATGAAGTTCCCTGTGGATCCAGAATCCACAAAGGTGAAACATACAAGGGGACCATTCAAAGTGTTGAGAGTGACTGGCATCAAAAAGTTTGCATTCTTTAGAGAACAGGGGGTGTGGGAACTGGATCTTAGAATGACCCTCCTTTCATCACTTAGGAGGTAGCGTTTCCCAGCCTTTTGGTGCAAGCAGACAGCAGGTGATCAGCTTAACAGAGGTGATTCTTTATGCAGTGCTCGTGTTCATCCCCTAAAAATGGGAGTGTCCCAACTGCATTGGTTCCTCGACCGAGGAAGCTGGAGACTGAAAACGGGGAGCTAAGTGGGAGGAAAAACATTGGGCTTGGCCCTGCTCCTAGAAGTGCTCCCGTTGGCGAATATCCACCGTGATGCTAAGAGAAGTGAGGTCATCCAAATTGGGAGGAAGGTCATGAGTGGCTAAGTCATTCTTAATCTGGTCAGATAGTCTTTGCCAAAAGGTAGCTACTAACACCTTATTGTTACACTTTAGCTTGGATGCTAATGTCCAGAATGGGACTGAATACCGCCCAGCCAAATGCGAACCCTGACGGAGAGCAAGAAGACTTGAGACGGCAATTGAAACTCGACCAGGCTCATTAAAAACCCGACAAAATCAAATTTTAAATATCTATTTGAGAAAAATATACAATTCTCACTTTTATACCCTACATGGATAAGAACCATAGAAGATGGAAAAATCCTCATCAGTCCGGCAGACGCCAACAAGCATTTCAATAAGCCAAATGCATAAAATGAGGTCGGCAATAATTATCAAGTTTCACAGGAAAAATGCTTTGTATAAAGGGGATTGCCACTAACACAAGTACATATGGAACCTTGTAACACGATTGGTCCAAATTTGGACATCAATGACTATAGCTTATATGTTTTAGTTAAGTTTGTGTAAAACCTCTTGACACTTGTTCCCCAAGGGGTGTTAATTAATAGTATATACAACAAATTCTTCTCACCTTCTCTCCTTGGTGCAGTGCCTCCACCCAAACTTGTGGAAAGTGAACAGGAATCCATCCACCTAAGAGAGACTCGGGAGATCCATTGTGCCAGACACCAAGCCGCACTTGATAACACTATACAATGGGTATATTTTGGAAACCACTATGGTTTATTTATTGTTAATAATAGGAAAGATGGTGAATGGGGGAAAATGGATTAAAGGATTGGCTACAAATTCTAACAAACAAGCCTTGAATGGACAAATGTGAAGCAATAATGGTGATAACATTTCTATAACCTTTTGTGATGAGTCACACTTATTCAGAACAGTGCCTCCACCCAAATCTTGACACGTGGCTTCTTTTCTGGGGAGTTTATGGGACCACTAACACTGCAGAGAGACTTGAGGATACCCCTTGTCCACCCCTTTAACTATGAGCACAAACACGAAAAGACTTTAGCTTAGAGTTTGACCATGCTTTCTTGGTATGTATGTTAGTATAGAGTTCATATGATTTTTAGAGTTCCCGTGGCTTTCAACAAGATAAGCCAATCATCTAATCCAGTAGAAGTTAAAGCTCTAGTTGAGGTAGACTTTTCCGTTAGTGGAAGAATACATTAGCCATTCTCAAAGGTAGCTTTCTCCATATACTTTGGTGGAATGGAATAAATTCTTTGAGCAGAACCGGGCTTGGATTATGTAAATTCGCTTAGAAATGATAAGAGGTCTATCCCAGTGCTGACATTCCATTGGACCTTTCTCAATCCAATCCAATTATTTCCTCGTTATTCAATGTGGTCCATAAACCTATGTCATTATAGTCTCTGAAATCACTACTAGCATGAACAGTTGGTAATTGTGTGTCTGCAATGCTAGGGTTTTTACTGAGATGATTTACTTTGTTTTCCAAGGCTTTAAGACGTTAATGAGCTTGAACTGCTTCTCTTAGTGTAACTATCTAGGAGCATGTTCCTTCAGCACCTTGTGTTAATTCTTTGGCTGTAGGTCCTATCACTTCATTGTCACTTTCTCCAGAAGTTTCTGTACTTATAGTGGTAATTACTGACAACAGTTCTCCTTGAAGTTCTTGGGAGGCTTTGTTCAGTATATAAACCTGTATATAAACTGGTTGTTCTTCTGTCTGCTCAGATTGCTCAGTGTAGTCTACTTGATGTTCTTCTGTTTATAAACAGGATATCTGAGGGATTATGAAAGGTTGTTTCTTCCTGCTGCACATAGCCATATGGCATGATTGGCTTTAAAAGCTTGAATATTTCCTTCAGTTTGTCACTTTTTTGTTTGTTCTTTTTGTCACTTTCATTTACTAGCACGACTTTCATATCACTTGCTCATTATTATATTCACAAAAAGTTGCAATTAAATATTTTTGTGATTCACAATTATATAAAATAATCCTCACTTGTTCTCAAAATACACTCTATAATGATAGAAAGTGATATGAACAATTATATAGCTTCATAGCTGACTTTACCATTTGATTCTGAGTAGCTTTAAAGCCTCCACAAACTTTTGTAACACTAAATACGCATGTGTGTAACTGTTATACAGTCATAAACTAATATGTCATGTGTTTAATGTTACTGAGCAACTGGACCTAGATAGCAAAATCAAGGATTCAAGGGCAAATGCGTTCAGCATCACCATCAATGTGGTCCTGAATTTAGGAATTGCGCTTACACATTATTTTGGCCTAGGTACACCCTAATTTTTATCATTACAAATGAAATAAAATTAATGGTACATTTTTTACATATTTTGGGGCAGGAGGCCGAGGTCCCCCTAGATTATGTGGCCCTGGACTGCAGCCCACTCAGCCCAAATGCAAATACGGCACTGTATATTGCCCTTGCAAAAAAATATCTCAGTCCAGCACTAGCAAAAGGGCACAGCATAAATCCACTTCTTCATGACGTCACCCACTCTCCCTACACTCTTCTCTCTAAGAGTAGCAAAAAAGTAATATAACCAGCTATACTTATAAGCACTTCCTCCACTCCAAAGATTCCTGCTTGAACTCTGTTTCAAAGGCTACTGTCTTCCACTCTGTCCCAAATGTCAGGTTCATACTTCTGTTTTTTCCCTCACAATATCTCTCACTTCTATGCTGCTGTCTCTCTCTGCTTCAGTCCTGTTTTCTCTCCTCTAACAAACTTGGTGTCTTCCTTCCTCAGCTTCTCTGTCTTTACAGACCTTTCCTTCAGATTTCTCCTCACGCTCTTTGACTCTCCCTTTGAGCAGGCAGATACACTGGACTGGCGTAACTCCTCCTACGACATCTCGCCAGCAGCAGTGCTGGGAGATGTAATTTTTCTCCTATCCTGGCGCATGCAAAGATGCACAACATTTTCCCCTTGTGGGAATGGCACATGGCAGGCAAAATAACTGGCTGGTTCCACACCCTGAAAACATATTTGGGTTAGAACATTCTGCTCTTACAGATCTTCACACATACACATATGTGACCCTGCTATTGTAGGGACCGGGCTAAAAGAAGGCCACTGCAACACTTTGTCACTCATCCTAACTTATGATAGGTAAGGATCATGGGACACCAGTGGCTCATTTAGGTGGATTCTGGGTTGGTAGATCCCTCTCATCTAGCTGTGACTCCTCCTGAGTGTTCAATATCAACACTCTTGCCTCATGCCACATGTCTCTCAATGTCGCTGGTACAAGGCCTACCAGACGATGTGACAATTTAACATGTGAGTTCCCCACAGTGCTCATTCCAACCTTCTTTAAGGGGCCAGTGTTGGGTCTTTTGGATCCCCATTTTCATTTCCACATGGATTCTCTTTGTGTGGGAAATATTGCAGTGATTCTCCTCTGCTCCATCATGTTGGACACTGTCGGGCAATGTGCCCTAATAATGACATTCATAGCTTCTTCCGTGGTTTCTCCCCCTAACCTCCTCTTCTTCTAATCATGGTCAAGGTGGCAAGGTGGCAATAGTAGGTGACCATACTGTTTCGCTAGCCTTCTGAAGAGCTAACAGATGGTCTATCTGTTCTTTTTGTGTATACAAGATTCATAGCAAATCATTCTCTTTCTCAATGACTTCCTGCTTCAAGCTTAGTGCTTTGACCTATTTCACAACTCATTCTCTAACTTCAACTACAGCTTCCTGTTTTTACCTCTTGAATTAATTGGTTAAAAGAGGGAGCTTTCTGTCCTGTACAATCACTTCAAAGCTTTAATGCGACTATATTCAATGACAATGCACTTCTCAGCAACTGTTGTCTACAACTATGATCCACGTTTTTATCCCACCCTTTTCCACCAAATGGTACACTAGCTTAACCTACCGGTATAGGTACTTTGACAGCTTCTCCCCCCGACTCTTGGCAAGTATTCTTTATCTTGTATAGGAGATTAGTAGCATCTTCAGAGGTCCCAAATTTCCATTAAATAGTCTCAGGCAGTGGCCGGGAATCACTCCAGTGAATGGCCTGTATAATTTCGACTGCATGTCCACTCAAACTCTCTACTATCCTATGCCTCATTGTGGGTTCAGAGGATTGCCACTTCTCCATTTGTTGAGTGGCAATGTCTCGCCAGACTTCATGAGCATGGCTTATGGCTTAAGTACTTCAAAGCTAAACAATTATATGATACCCTCTTCACAGGGAATGCTGAAAATCAAAAGGAATAGTAAAGAAATAAATTTCATAGTTGGGGTAATAAATCAGGGAAACTTCTAGCAATCTCAGACCCAAAACAACAAGCACATCTCGGACTGTTCTTACAGAAAGCCATCTTACCCAAACTATTGCCTGACAGATGTTAATCATAGAGGAGCCAGTTACAAATTAAGAAGTCATTCACAACATTAAATCACTACCCAATGGCTAGTCTCCCTGACCAGATTGGTTTACTGCAGATTATTACAAGATTTTAAAAGCTGAGCTAACTCTGACACTTACCTCATTATATAATCATAAACTTCTGGAAATATCCCAAATAGATACAATGAAGCAGGAATCATTGTCCTCGCAAAACCTGGTAAGGACCACACTAAAGTCTGTTCATATAGACCAATAGCTCTCCTCAATCAGGATTTCAGACTCCTCAGCAAATTAATGGCCAATATAGTACAACTTTAATGAGATGAATGATCTTACCTGTCCAACTAGGTTTCATTAAACACAGACCATTTCCTTGTATACAATTATCCTGATATACTCTAAAACTTCAGCATACGTCACTGATAATAAAATCAATTCACACACATTCCTCTTACAGAAAGGGAAAACGGCAGGGATGTCCTCTGTTTCCATTACTCTTCAACCTTGCCTTAGAGCCTCTAATCAGACACCTAACCACACTAAGAGATTTTTATGGCATAAAAATTGGATACAATTACTCAACATGCTACCAAAACTCTTATCCGTTCTCTCATCATCTCCTGTCTTGACTATTGCAATATAGCAACCTCCTGCTATCTGGCATTTCTGACACCCATATATCCACGCTTCAATACATCCTAAATGCTGCTGCAAGACTGATCTTTCTCTCTCATCGCTCCACATCTGCTGCACCACTTTGCAAATCTCTACTCTGTTTCCTCCAGAATAAAGTTCAAATTACTCACTCTTACCTAAAAAGCCCTCAACAACACTACCCCTGCATACATCTCAAATCTCATATCAAAATACTCTCCCTCCCACGCTCTTAGATCTACCCCTTGCCTTCACCTTATCTTATCTTTGGTAATCACCTCTCACTTCCTCCTACAAGACTTCTCCCGAGCTGCCCCCCACTTATGGAATTCCCTACCACTCACAATCAGACTTTCCACACAGCCTTCACATCTAAAGAAGCTCTTTTTAAACCCAATTCTTTTTTAGAGGTGACCTTATCCTCGATAACACTATTCACACTAATGAACCCTCACAACTATCCCAACTATTGTTTTCATGCCTGCATTTATTTTGTCTACCTTCTATGTCCCTGTTATAT
Organism: Mixophyes fleayi; assembly: GCF_038048845.1. Taxonomy (NCBI): domain Eukaryota; kingdom Metazoa; phylum Chordata; class Amphibia; order Anura; family Limnodynastidae; genus Mixophyes; species Mixophyes fleayi. Next base: position 190,291,330 of record NC_134402.1, on the reverse strand, counting down.
GTATGTACTGTTTTCCCTACTGTATGTCCCTGCTGAGCACTGTAGCACCCTACAAATCTACGATAATAATAATAATACAGAGAAATAAAATATTACAGCATTTGCAGACAACCTATTTATTTTTGCTAATCTAATCCCAGGTGGTACATATCATTAATAACAGACACAATAAATAGGATTCTATCTTTTGCAGGATTCACAATTAATTTTGATAAAGCAGAGGCTTTGACGATGTTTGGGCATGCGATATCAGACTGGTGTGAAACATTCCCATTTAATTGGGCAGAGACACATAACATATCTTGGAATAATCACACCATAACTATCTGTGTTTATTTAATATCAAACCAGTAATTAAGCAAATTATGTCAGAATTAAATTCATGGTGGTATCTGAACCTAAACTTTCTAATAAAAATTAGACAATATTGAGGATACGAGTGAAAACGAGTCATGGCTCAGTTTCGCGCACCAAATTCAGATCTCAAAACGAAGCAAACATAATTTCCGTGAATTTTTTTCCGCAAGGCTTGCGATATATATAGTCCTCCCTCATTTTCTCAAGTGCCATTTTAGAACAGACAGCATTTAGGTAGGAGGTTAGCTGTGGTGCTCGGCTCTAAAAATAGCACTCAGGGTAAAAGAGAAAGCAATACAATTGTGTCATTTTGTAAAGCAGTTCTGTAGACATTAGTCACCTAATATAGTTTGCTGATCTTTTCTGTCACTATATAAATAATGATGCTGATAGATCAAGGTGGTTTGCACCCATGCAAAAATACATCAAAGACTATGCACAAAATACATTACCATAGCATTCATTGGTAGCTAAGAGCAAGACTTTCCTTACCTTACCGCTATATTAAAAAAATGATGATGCTGACAGATGAAGGTGGTCTGCACCCATGCAAAAATACATCAAAGACTATGTACACAATACATTGCCAGATCATTTATCGGTAACCAAGAGCAGGGCTTTCCTTACATTGCCGCTATATAAATAAATAATGATGCTGATAGATGAAGGTGGCCTGCAACTATACTAAGAAACTTCAACAACTACGCACACAATACTTTTTGAATGTTACAGGACATTAATCACAGACAGTAAAGCTACAGTAACAGGCAGAGGTCATTGGATGGACAGTGGAATGAATGGAGTTAGACAGTTATAAAAGTAAATAGATGAAGGTGGCTTGCACCCATATTAAAAACTTCAGAGACTACACACACAATAGATTTTTCAATGACCAGATGATTCATCGGTAGCCAAAAGCAGGGCTTTCCTTATCTTGCCACTATATAAATAAATGATGCTGCTGATAGATGAAGGTGGCCTGCACCCATGCTAAAAAGATTTCAAAGACTACTCACACAATACACATCTCGATGGACAGAACATACATCAATATCCCAAGAGCATGACTTTTGTACCTTGTTTTACTTGTATGCTCTGTGCCATAATGCTGCCCTTCTGAATTAAATCAGGGACTCATATATTTATGGGGAGAGAGGGCTTAAGAATTATTCGCCTGGGAGAATCTTCATCTATCCCTGGAGTAAAGGAGACTACCCGAGACTTACAGCGAAGGTGGTCCCCAAGACTCATGTATATAAATATGGAATATATGTAAATAATATTTATATGTTCTATTAGTGACATGTAATAAATATCTTACACAGACTGTTCATACAGGCCGATACTTGGCCTTCCTGCACATTGTGTATAACTGACATAAATGCAATGCAATTGAAAGTCCACACTCTGAGAAATTAAGAGGACAGAATTTAGCACTGGCAAAAAAATACATGTATAGATGGAGATATAATGGTTGATGATTTATGCTTTGTGATGGAGTTAGAGAACTGTATAGACTGGCTAATTATTTTTGGAATTGAATATGAGAAAGCAAATGCACTAATGGCAGATTTACAAAATCCTTTATTAAGATTGCAGAGGACACAATGCCTCAACTATGACCATTGGCATTAGTAGACATTTAAAAGATGATAAGAGAGCACAATGTAAAATTCTGCAAATCAAGATAGCATTGTCCTTGCAGTAAGATAGATCTGTGCCGTAATGCTGCCCTTCTGAATCCAACCAGGGGACTTGTATATAATTATGGGAAGGGAGGGCTGAAGAATCATTCCCTTGGAGAAAGTTTTGTATACTTCTTGCCCTCGGGTAAAGGGGACTGCCTGAGGCTTGCAGCAGAGGTGGTCCCCAAGAAGGACTGTAGTCACTCTGACACCAAATTTTGCTCCAGCCAATCGTACATCACAAGCCCCCTCACTAGCCACGATGACTCGAGTGTATCCAGATTGTGGCTGCATTCCAGCCGTTGTCTCTAACACTGCCGCTGCATCCCAGCTAGTAACAGGCAGCCAGAGTGCACAGCTGTTATTAAATTATTGCTATCTCCTGAGTGGACATTGGGGGGTGTGCTCTTGGCCCCATTTCTGATTGGTCCATATCAGTTTAAAAGGCAGGGAGGGTTTAGTCTCCCTGCCTGTTATAGCGCTTTTGCCCTGCAATAATTAACCTGCTTTCTATGCTGTGAAACCTCTGAATATCTCTGATTGATTCCTGTTGTGACCCTTGGCCTGTTTTCTGGACACTGCTTACTTGCTGCCAGCCCCGACCTATTGGCCTGTATGTGAAGCTCCCTGCATGCTGCAAACCCATGACCTCTGGCCTCATCCTTGTTATCCAGGTACTGAATCACCCAATTCCTATCTCCATGCTACCAGTTCCTGCTCATAAGCTTTTACTATGTTCAGTTAAGTCCTGGGGGCTTCCGAGTACCTGTGAGGGCATGCAACTCTACGGGAAAGGTGGCTGCTATAGGTGAAGACCTCTCCTACTAATTCTGAAAGCTTATTACAGTTACTAGGAATCTGTAACATCATAAAGGATTGGATACAAGGAAAGGGAGTGTTACGTCTCACTGGAAACAACTACCAATTGGTATTGGCACTTGCCTTCCCAGGGCATGGAGACTAAGGGACCCCCTGGTCTCCTCCAAGAACCGCCGCAAGGCTGGATGGTTTTAGCTGCCAGAGGCCTGCAGGTTGCGGCCCCTAGGTTAGCCCACCGGCGTGGTAGAGAGATAGTAGTAGGGTGAACGGTTCTGGGAACACAGTAAAAGGCCTCGTCTAGCTGGATATTAAACGGTTTAACTGTAATGTAAGAAGTAGGAACCCAGACATACCTTGCTGTCTAGTAGAGAGGCACGAGGAGACAAACATGAGAGGAGTAAGGAACTGTAGCCGGTTCGGTACACAGAAGGTCAACCAGTGCGTGTTGCCAGGGATTCAGCAGATGCAGAGTTAAATAGACAAGCCGGGTCGGTACACAGAAAGTCAGCCAGTGCGTGCTGCCAGGGATTCAGCAGATGCAGGGTTAAATAGACAAGCCGAGTCGGTACACAGAAAGTCAGCCAGTGCGTGTTGCCAGGGATTAAGCAGATGCAGAGTTAAATAGACAAGCCGGGTCGGTACACAGAAAGTCAGCCAGTGCGTGTTGCCAGGGATTCAGCAGATGCAGGGTTAAATAGACAAGCCGAGTCGGTACACAGAAAGTCAGCCAGTGCGTGCTGCCAGGAATTCAGCAGATGCAGGGTTAAATAGACAAGCCGAGTCGGTACACAGAAAGTCAGCCAGTGCGTGCTGCCAGGAATTCAGCAGATGCAGGGTTAAATAGACAAGCCGAGTCGGTACACAGAAAGTCAGCCAGTATTCACTGGGAGAAGTGCACAGGGAAAGCACAGGAATCAGGAGCAGCCAGACTACACTTGTTTCTCTGACACAGGAGAGTGTAAGAGTGAAGACTAAATAGTGGGGAAGTTTGAATTCCCCGCCTCTCAGGTCACAAGATCAGACGGACCTTACAAATAGTGGGGAAGTTTGAATTCCCCCCCTCTCAGGTCACGTGATCAGGCGGACCTAACGGAGATATCTACACTATGCAGTGTAATTATCTTTTTAATTGAATCAGAGAAAGCAAATGCAACAATGGCAAAGTTACAAAATCTTTCATTAAGATAGTTTGCTGCAGACTTTGGTCAAAATTGGTAAAAATTGGGACAGTTTTGATGGGATCATTAGAAAACAGACTGGAAATGACTGGAAATTAATGTCAATGCTATAAATAGGAATATTGGAGCAAAAACAGCTCAAAATAACATTATTTTATCCAATTTTTCACAATTTGTAATTAAATCCAGATGCAAAATAAAACCTTTCACGATTTTGAGGCAAATCATGTCACAAAACCAAAACATGAACTCGTTTTAGAACCAAAACCACATCCAAAACACGGTAGTCGGCACATATCTCTAATAAAAATGGCTAACTTTCTTAAAATACTATGTGTCATGCAAATGATGCCTCTCTTGCTGCGAAAATCAGATCTGCAAAAGCTTAACATCTGGAACTGGAAGAAAAGCCAGAATCAGCATGCAGAAATAACAGCACTCTACCGACAGGAATTAACCAGCCAAAATTTTAATTTTATAACAATGCTTTTCAAGTACGATTTGTGATAGACTGGATTAGCGATACAAGCACATGCACTGGCACATTGTTGGATTCACAGCTGTAGGACCTGCTGTTTTGGAGATGCTCTAACCCAGTCGTCTAGCCATCACAATTTGGCCCTAGTCAAAGTTGCTCAGATCCTTACGCTTGCCCAATTTTCCTGCTTCCAACACATCAACTTCAAGAACTGAATGTCCACTTGCTGACTAGTGTTTGCCACAAACAAACACTCAGGGAGCTGCAAGCAGAAATTTGGCACATTTTCTTATTTCCTTTGACTTGTACCAATGTATGCCACCAATAGCAGCTTAAGTAAAGGAAATACAATTCATGAATGCTATTATTTGGCAATAATATGGGCCATAGCAGTTATTGCTATTAGCATGTCCTATAACTGCTGTGGCAAAAGTATTATGTCTTATTTGCATCCATTTCAGCAGATAATCTATAATATGGTCTCTGGTGATCAATAATATGGCCTCTAACAGTTCTCATCATTGACATGCCATATAGTGACTATGGCAGCAATACTATATAAATTGTTAACAGCAGATTCAACTGAATAGTGATATCTGCTGTCCATGGAAGGCTATTATGCCGCTAAGATACTGCAGTGAATTGGCTCCCAAGCAATAAGTGGTGTTATAAAAAATCCACTTCTGGCTGACTATATAAATCAATCTAAGCTGACTGGTCTGTCATGATGATTATTTTACAGAATGCAGTAGTGAGCCGATCGCCAGACTCACGTTTCGATGCTCACTTTGTCAAGGTACTAAAGTACAATAACATTTAAAACTTAAGTATGATATTAGTCCACCTTTATTGGACTAGTGGGTCACAATATACAGTAGTCCATACTTATTCCTATTTGGTGCAGTGATAATCCTATTACGTGCATAGAAGGAGATATGGTTTTCCACACACAGTATTAATAACTCCTTCATGTGAGAAACAACAATAAGGATCATTGAGACAAGAAATCAATGGTTTCTTATATTTTTATTGAAGCCAAACAGTATAATCAAAATTATATACAACTCAGGATCATAAAGCGAGGCCTGGTAGAGAATCTACCATTTTATTCATCACAATTTCTTGCTTCTTCAATATTTATGTTTTTAATACTTCCCTACTAGCTTGAAATCTGGATCAAAAGGTACAGTTTTTAAGAGTACCAACAAAGGTTTAAATTTTATGTGTATTATTAATATAATTCTGAGTGCCCTATACAGAAAATCCTTTTCTTCACCTTCCTTTTGGAGTTTTTGTATGAGGAATTATTTATGTTCTGGGTGCACCATCCAATTTATAAACATTTTCTATATATGGAAACAATTTAGTTATTATAGAAATCGAGAGAGTGATGACTTAGTGCTGTGATTTTTTCCTTCATTTACTCATAATATATACCACCCCTTTATAGGTGCCATGTTGCGAGAAAATCAATGTTATTCACTTCACTTGACAGTGGTTTTAATGTTCGGCTGAACGCTATACGCCCTGGCTGGTACTCCTATTATCTATTGGTAAAAACCCTTATTAGCCTCATATATACTTCCACAATACACTCTTAAAAAATACACATAAACATTTCTACATTCATAGATTCCATATACTTAAAAAAAGCTCTATGAATGGATAGCTGTCTGGGTGAATGTATGAAATTGTAATTAATGTTGTTTGTTGCACTCTGTTTGTAAATGTTATACACTTTCTTAAAAATATATTTGTTATTTTCTATTAGTTATTATAACTTATAAAATCAGTATTATCTCCATATCAAGTTAGAGTATATCTAGGTTTAATATTTTTTTTAATGTTCCCTCTATTCTCTAAATCATTTAAAATATATTTTTATCACTTTCTCAAGATGACAAAATAATATATTGATCGTTTATATACAGTATACAACTATTTATGATTTTGCATTATTTAAAACTGAAATAAAAATATTTTGGGGAAAAAAAAGCAAATTTAGGTAACCAACATGGTCAATATCTGCATGTAAAAGTATTAATGTAAACTGTGCTGAAATAAACACAACTTTCTTGCTTGTAGACCATCAGTTCATGTTAGATAAGAATGAAATATTCAAGTCAAGTGCTGAATTGATATCATTCTGATTACTTAAAGAGACCTGTATATATTTGTAAACTGAATATCTGCATATGAAGGATTGACCAAAAGTTTTGTTTCAACTGATCAACACATATGAATTATAAATCCTAATCCTATGCTCATCGATATATAACTATAAATAAGTATGTTCCAATGCAGCAGTTCATATTTTAGTGCTGACAGCTAGAACAGATGCAGTGTTGTCACCAAGCAGAATGAGTCTCATCAACGAACAATTCATTTTTTTCTTCCTTTCGCAGATAAAGGGATCATGACAATGCTTCTATCCAGAGCAGTAGCAAGAGGATCAGACCATTAGAGGTATCAGAAGATAAGCACAACTAGTGGATTGGAGCAATGCAGATTTCTTATTTAACATATATTCATTCATTCAAAAATAATATTTCCAGATTTGTGTGGAATTTTCCTTTAAGCTGATTATAAGGTTCTGTGGTGGTGACACACAGATAGGCCCAGCGCTACCATTACGTATCTTAAGGCAGCCGCATAGGGTGCTGAGATTTGTGGGCTGCTACAAAGGAACCACAGAGACACCACATTGCCCCTCTCCCGTGGAATCTAACGTGCCCTTGGTTTTTGGCAGGAAAGCCTGCAAGGAAGTATGGACTTAGCTGCAAGGACGCGCAGGTCACGGTTCTTCTGAACAGTTACCAGTGAACTAGTAAGTGGAAGACAGGTGTCAGAAGATCGAAGTTCAAAACCAGCCAGAATGAGAGGTACCAAGACGTGATCTAGAAGTATATTCAAGCAGCCAAAGGTCAAAACCTGTAAGGTAAATACCAAGCCAAACAGTGATCTGAGAAGCGAAGTCAGGAACAAACCAAACCTGGAACCAGGGAGTCACAATGCAGGAGTAGGAACAAGGAAGTCACAGAGAGTAGTAGCACTGGAGCAATGGGTAACCAAATACTCTGGCACCCTAATGGTGCCAGAGCTTGCTTTAAATAGAGGAGGCTGGTCACGCGGTAATGTCACCTGCCGCCCCCGCAGCTGGAATCTCGCCTCATTGATAGGCAATGGGAAGCGCATGTGCAGGGAAACCGGCCGCCCCAGCCGGAAGCTGCACGTCTGGTTGCCGGGCAACCAGATATGAGCTGAGCAGCAGAGGCAGGCAGCCTTCCTAGTGAGAGGAGAGAGGGACGGTGCCTAATAGAGGGTCAGTGTGCATGTGTATGGTGTATGAGAAATGTGTGAGTCTATGTGTAAGAGAAAGGGAGTGATAGAGTGAGGATTATATACATTTTCTATATATGGAAACAATTTAGTTATTATAGAAATCGAGAGAGTGATGACTTAGTGCTGTGATTTTTTCCTTCATTTACTCATAATATATACCACCCCTTTATAGGTGCCATGTTGCGAGAAAATCAATGTTATTCACTTCACTTGACAGTGGTTTTAATGTTCGGCTGAACGCTATACGCCCTGGCTGGTACTCCTATTATCTATTGGTAAAAACCCTTATTAGCCTCATATATACTTCCACAATACACTCTTAAAAAATACACATAAACATTTCTACATTCATAGATTCCATATACTTAAAAAAAGCTCTATGAATGGATAGCTGTCTGGGTGAATGTATGAAATTGTAATTAATGTTGTTTGTTGCACTCTGTTTGTAAATGTTATACACTTTCTTAAAAATATATTTGTTATTTTCTATTAGTTATTATAACTTATAAAATCAGTATTATCTCCATATCAAGTTAGAGTATATCTAGGTTTAATATTTTTTTTAATGTTCCCTCTATTCTCTAAATCATTTAAAATATATTTTTATCACTTTCTCAAGATGACAAAATAATATATTGATCGTTTATATACAGTATACAACTATTTATGATTTTGCATTATTTAAAACTGAAATAAAAATATTTTGGGGAAAAAAAAGCAAATTTAGGTAACCAACATGGTCAATATCTGCATGTAAAAGTATTAATGTAAACTGTGCTGAAATAAACACAACTTTCTTGCTTGTAGACCATCAGTTCATGTTAGATAAGAATGAAATATTCAAGTCAAGTGCTGAATTGATATCATTCTGATTACTTAAAGAGACCTGTATATATTTGTAAACTGAATATCTGCATATGAAGGATTGACCAAAAGTTTTGTTTCAACTGATCAACACATATGAATTATAAATCCTAATCCTATGCTCATCGATATATAACTATAAATAAGTATGTTCCAATGCAGCAGTTCATATTTTAGTGCTGACAGCTAGAACAGATGCAGTGTTGTCACCAAGCAGAATGAGTCTCATCAACGAACAATTCATTTTTTTCTTCCTTTCGCAGATAAAGGGATCATGACAATGCTTCTATCCAGAGCAGTAGCAAGAGGATCAGACCATTAGAGGTATCAGAAGATAAGCACAACTAGTGGATTGGAGCAATGCAGATTTCTTATTTAACATATATTCATTCATTCAAAAATAATATTTCCAGATTTGTGTGGAATTTTCCTTTAAGCTGATTATAAGGTTCTGTGGTGGTGACACACAGATAGGCCCAGCGCTACCATTACGTATCTTAAGGCAGCCGCATAGGGTGCTGAGATTTGTGGGCTGCTACAAAGGAACCACAGAGACACCACATTGCCCCTCTCCCGTGGAATCTAACGTGCCCTTGGTTTTTGGCAGGAAAGCCTGCAAGGAAGTATGGACTTAGCTGCAAGGACGCGCAGGTCACGGTTCTTCTGAACAGTTACCAGTGAACTAGTAAGTGGAAGACAGGTGTCAGAAGATCGAAGTTCAAAACCAGCCAGAATGAGAGGTACCAAGACGTGATCTAGAAGTATATTCAAGCAGCCAAAGGTCAAAACCTGTAAGGTAAATACCAAGCCAAACAGTGATCTGAGAAGCGAAGTCAGGAACAAACCAAACCTGGAACCAGGGAGTCACAATGCAGGAGTAGGAACAAGGAAGTCACAGAGAGTAGTAGCACTGGAGCAATGGGTAACCAAATACTCTGGCACCCTAATGGTGCCAGAGCTTGCTTTAAATAGAGGAGGCTGGTCACGCGGTAATGTCACCTGCCGCCCCCGCAGCTGGAATCTCGCCTCATTGATAGGCAATGGGAAGCGCATGTGCAGGGAAACCGGCCGCCCCAGCCGGAAGCTGCACGTCTGGTTGCCGGGCAACCAGATATGAGCTGAGCAGCAGAGGCAGGCAGCCTTCCTAGTGAGAGGAGAGAGGGACGGTGCCTAATAGAGGGTCAGTGTGCATGTGTATGGTGTATGAGAAATGTGTGAGTCTATGTGTAAGAGAAAGGGAGTGATAGAGTGAGGATTATATACAATGTTTTTATGCTCTTGAGTGCAATGGAATACTTGTCCCTCTTTTTTTTATTAAGGAACATTTCCACCTAGTTCCCGAGGGTTACATGCACTGTGTCACTTGCTAAGGCTTGTCTAGTCTCTGTGTGGCTTTGCTGAACCTGTTAACAGTGTTTGACTAAACCTGCAGTTTAGCTGTTTTCAATCCTCTACACCCAGCCAGGCACTTAACATCCCAGCCTCAAATTGCCCTATAGTAAGTGGGGTGCTTTGGAGTATTAAAACGCTGGTAATGTGTGACCGTTTAAAACTGTCACCTAACACAATTTTTTGCTAATTTACCCTTTAGACTTCACTGTCACAACACCCCATGTACTTCCAAAGGTGTCTAACTGGTGGCTGCTAATATGAATCTAGGAACAAGCCTAAACTTAGAGTCATACAGTATAAAAGCATACTTGCCAACTCTCCCGGAATATCCGGGAGACTCCCGAAATCTTGGTCAGTCTCCCGGGCTCCCGGGAGAGAGGGCAATTCTCCCGATTCCCGGGCGACGGTGGAAATTGAATGGGGGAGGCGGGGCTTATCGGCGTCATGGGCTCGTCATTGTGGCCCCTTGTTTTATTGGACGGAAAAAGTGGTGACAGCTTTGGGGGCGGGGCTAACGGCACAATTCTTCGAGCCCCGCCCCAACACACCCACCTGACCCCCGGACCTCCCGGAACTTAACCTGCCAATGTTGGCAACTATGTATAGAAGCAAATTAAGAAAAAAAACAGGTTTGATTAAAGCAAAGTCTGAGAGGAACTGATGTGTTTCTATATGATGATCATGCCCTTGATTGGTAAGGACAGAGCTGCAGGAGCAAATAATCAATGAATTCAGTTCTGTAAACCATTATGAAATAGAGAACAGGAGGTAATCAACAGGCTCCATGGCAGGTTCAATCCCTGGGTTAGATCACTTATACCTGCAGAAAAACAAAACAGGCTTCTACTAGGTTACTTGCAAATTAGTTGGGTGTATAAACTTTGTTTCATACAAAACTGTGTTTTGTTTTATCTCTGAATCAAATTGACTATTTCACTAATAATGTGCTGTCAAGGGACCCTGCTCCTTTCATTATCTGCCAGCCTGTGAATTCTGGCTTGCCTCTGTTTACCTCCAAACATTATGACACTACTCACCTTAAGGTTCCCATCAATAACTGGACAGTATTTATCAGGTGACATTTGAGATGGATGGTAATTGTGTAATCCTCTAAAAATGCACATGTACCGCGGAACACCACTGGAGGAACTCTTGTTCCTTGGCAGACTTTCTTCACTTCAAGTTCATCCTCTCCCTCTTTAAACAATCCTTCTCCAAGTCCCTAAATTCTTCACAGTCCTCCAATCCCTGCAACCTTTTGCCACTTTTAACAAACTCTTTTCTGACACTGTCCTTTCGTGGTTTAATTTATTATAATACCTCCATACCACCTCGCTAATGGCTCACACTTCGTTAAAACTCTGATCCAATGTCACGACCTACTGGACAAACTGGATATCCTCCCTACCGCATCTTCATCCCAATCTGGCTCTCCAAAGCCCCAACGATCAGCTCCTCCAAATCCTGATTGGCCCAGGGTCTCTCGTCGACGAGCCAAGATAATACGCATCCATGATTCAAAATTGGACTTTCCCTGTGAACATCTTTTCGACTCCTTTTTGGTAGGGGCGGCCTCTTGCTGTTTTCCTCTCTACAGGCTGTTGCCCACCATGGAGGTTGCATATCTTCAGATAAAGCTCCTATCTCGTCTGGACTCTGTTTTGGTTTTTTGTTTTTTTATGTTTTTTGATTCTGGCGTGTTGTTCTCTGTTTCTTTATTTTTTTTGTGCTGATTCACCTTGTTCTTTGGTCAATATTACATAATCCAATGTTATAAAATGTTGATGTTCATAGATTGCTATACAATTTATTGTAATAATTGATCTGTGAACACTTATCCCTCCTTTTCGTTCCCACCTCCTTGTTCTTTCTTCTATACTTCCCACCACTTTTCCCCCTTTTTCCTCCCCATCACCCTATCCCGTCTATTTTTTACCTTCCTCCTCTATCTGCCTCTGTCCCTTTCCCTTTGCTCCCTCTTCTCTCTCCAGCTCTATAATGCTGTTTGTATTGATCATATATTCTTTGATCTATTGTAATCATAATATGTTATAATTTATATGCTGCTAATTCTACATTACAAAAAGTTATTGTTTAAGTATGCCATCACCTCTCCTTTTTCTTATTGCCTCGGGAAAGTCTCCAGCCCTTTCCCTCTTCTTTCCTCTTCATTTTTCCCAATATCTCTGTTTACTCCTCTCCTCTTACCCCCCTCTTTTCTTGCTCTTCATTTATACTTAACTATATTTGTTAGTTATTTTATGTTGTTTCAAACTGTTGCGTACTACCTGTGGTATTTTGTGTTACTCATATTATACTGTTATGTCTGGCCGTCGGTCCTGACTTCCTGCTACGTCAGACCCCAGGCCTACCCCCAAGCTCCCTTTTAGTTTGTTACTTTTTATTAAGTGTTTTCTACACTGTACCTTTGAATCCCCCCGGGGGTTCCCATGTTTAAGGGTTTCCGCCCAATTGGGCTTCCCTTTCCCTCTTTCCCTCCCCTCTCCCAACGTGGCTACTTTCATTTTTCTCTCTTCCCCTTCTTCTATTCTATCGGAAAGACTTTCTACTTGTATGGACAAATATGGACAAGTACGGACGGGGAAAAAATTTTTGTCTGTATTTTGCATCCTGAGACAGAAATCACCCTGTTCAAATGGCGCTAAAACTTCTCTCTATTAACGTAAATGGGCTTAACTACCCTTGTAAGCGCACTATAGTCTTGGGAGCCTGTAGGAGAGAAAAGGCGGATATTGTCTTCTTACAAGAGACTCACCTCACAGGTATTCATACTCAACTCCAAGGTAAACAATTTTCACAGACTTTTTTTTGCATCTGCTAATTGCAAAAAAGAGGAGTTGCGATACTCTTCCACAGTAAGGTTCCTTTCTCCCATACCTGTACATATGCGGACCCTGAGGGCCGTTTTCTGATAGTCTCTGGTACTCTCCGCTTTAGCCCAATTTCCCTGGTATCTGTGTACGCCCCTAACCAAGGACAAAGCTCCTTTTTCACTGCTCTATTTAAACATATAGAGAGGCTCCCACCGCGGCACCTGATAATAGGTGGAGACTTTAATGCAGTCCTGGATCCGTCCTTAGATAAATCTTCCCCTCCCTCTACAAAAACGAGCCCATCCTCCCTAAAAGACTCTCTGACTTTAGCCTCCCTACTTAAGCAATACAACCTGCACGACTCTTGGCGCCTCTGAAATTCAACGGCTAGGAACTATGCTCATTTCTCGGCACCCCATCAGATATACTCCCGAATTGACATGCTCCATGTATCTCACTCTCTCACATCCCATACGACCCAAGCGGGCATCTCTCCATTTTCATGGACTGACCATGCAGGAGTATATATCTTATTGGATCTTATCTACCAACCTCCTAGCTCTAGGTGATGGCGCTTGGATGATTCGATTCTTCTGAATGACTCTGCCGCACTATCCATCCACACGTCTATCACTAACTATGTTTTGGAGAACTCGTCCCCTTCTGTGTCGCCTGGAGTCGTGTGGGAAGCTCACAAGGCTACTATCTGTGTGCAATTGATTAGTACAGCTGTTGCAGCTAGAAAGAGGTCGGCAGCAGAGATATCCTCACTTGAACAGCGAATCTCCGCCTTGCTCACCCAGCACAAACTCCGCACAGACTCTAGTCTGTTGAAGCAAATAGATACTCTGAAGGGCCAATTGAACACCCTTCTCTCTCGGAAGGCGGCCCGTATAATGCAGAAACTCCAGCAACGCTTTTACAACAAAGCAGATAAAGCGGACTCTGTGCTGGCTGGCAAATTACGGAAAAAACGGGCAGCAGGTCTTATCGACAAGCTTCATAAGACAGCTCAGGATCCGATCACATATGACCCTTCCTCTATTCTATGTATTTTTCAAGAATGTTATTCATCCCTCTATAACCTTCCTCCACCCCCACCACGTGTGGACCTTTTAGAGCAGAACTTGGGCACATATCTGGCCAGTACCCCACTCCCCAAGCTCACTTTAGCCCAGCTTTCCCACCTGAACTCTGTTATTACACAAGACTAAGTCCTGGCAGCCATCAAATCTCTTAAAACTTCATCAGCCCCAGGACCAGACGGTTTCACCGCACAGTACTATAAAAAGTTTGCGCAGGTCCTTGAACCCCACTTGACTTCCCTGTTTAATCACATTTTAGAAGGCGCCTCTTTCGACCCTTTCACCACTCAAGCTAATATTGTAGTGATCCCAAAACCAGGGAAAGACCACACCTTATGCACCAGTTATAGACCTATATCGCTTCTTAACTTTGATCTGAAGCTCTATGCCAAAATATTGGCCAATAGATTAAACCCACTCCTGCCTTCCCTTATTCATTTTGACCAGGTCGGTTTCATACCTGGAAGACAAGACCCGGACAATACCAGGAGGACCATTGACTTAATACACTCTATTCATGTGGGTAAAATTTCCTCCCTGATTATGGCCTTAGACGCTGAAAAAGCGTTTGACCGTATTTCCTGGTCATTTATGGGATGAGTCCTTGAGTCGATGGGCTTCTCTGGCAGATTCCTGAGTGGCATATTGGCTTTATATAGATCCCCTTCGGCCACTGTTTCCGTTAATGGCATTACATCAACACCATTTGGAATCTCAAATGGCACTCCTCAAGGGTGCCCCCTCTCACCACTCATTTTTGCCCTCATGATAGAACCGCTAGCTGTCAGAATTCGTGCTAATCAACAGATTTCATTTCGTGGGGTTAGACGTGTGTGATTTCTTCACGAAGTGGGATTTTCTCACAAAGTGGACGAAAATGCACAGTTAGACAACACAGTTGGCCAAACATTGGACTACATTTGACTTGATTTTACTCCCAGCAATAAGCTGCATCTGCCACAGCCTATTTCTGCACTACTTGTCTATTTATATGGAAGACTGCTAAGAGGTAATTCTTAAAATACCCTTGCTTTTTGCTTTTACCCCTTTTATCACAATGTTTCACAAATTGCTTTTCTTAGTCTCATTTCATGGCATGATCTTTAGGACTGTGTCATCTTTCACCCCTCCACCAACACACAAATTTGTTCATATTGCACCTGCATTACTCCACTCACCTCTATTTAACACCCATGAACTGTTATCCTATTTATTATCTCTAACAAGTACAGCCTCCACCTGTCGCCAGAAAATAAAAGGCCACACATCTTACAATCCCCTTGCCTATCTTTCGCTCACTCTGCTTCTATTAGCTGGTGATATATCACCTAATCCAGGTCCCCCACACTCCTCACACACACATACATCTGAGCACTACCGTTCTATAGCAAACCTCAAACACATCACCTGTCTCCCCTCTCTTCCCAAGTCCTTTAAATGTGCCCTTTGGAATGCACGCTCTGTTTGTAACAAACTTACCTCCGTTCATGATCTCTTCCTCTCAAAAAACCTCAACCTTCTGGCAATAACAGAAACATGGCTCATGCAATCAGACACTGCCTCACCTGCAGCACTTTCACATGGTGGCCTCCATTTTACCCACACCTCCAGACCTGAAGGCAGACAAGGAGGTGGGGTTGGACTACTTCTCTCCCCACAGTGCACATACACAGTTCTACCAAATGTCCCATCACTCACGTTCACATCTTTTGAAGTACATGCTATTCGCATTTTTAATCCATTCTCCCTACGTGTTGCGGTGATCTATCGTCCCCCTGGAGCACACCAACAATTTATTGAGGATTTCTCTGCATGGCTCCCTCACTTCTTATCTTCAGACATCCCCACCATCATCATGGGTGACTTCAATATCCCCATTGATAACCCACCTTCCAAAGCTGCTTCCAAACTACTCTCTCTAACATCCTCACTTGACCTCTCCCAGTGGATTGAATCATCTACTCATAAGGATGGCCACTGCCTTGATCTTGTTTTCTCTAGACTATGCTCAGTTTCTAATTTTATTAATACACCCTTCCCCCTCTCGGATCATCACCTTATCAGCTACACTCTCACCCCCACTGCTCTAACCTCTCTACTGTCTAACTCAACCAAGCCTCCTCATACTCGTAGAAATCTTAATTCTATTAATCTTCAACAATTTTCCACCTCTCTCCAACACCTTCTCTCCCCTATCTCTACATTCTCATCCCCTGAGATGGCAGTACCTCATTTTCACCTAACCTTAGCAACGGCCCTTGATCAAGTGGCTCCAGCGACACTTCATACTACACGTCGACTTCGATGTCAACCGTGGCACAACAAAGCAACACGAAATCTTCAAAAACTGTCCCGTAAAGCAGAACGTCACTGGCGTAAATCTCGAAGCTCTAATGACTTCTTCACATATACTTCTGTCTACCACTCCTATCGAAATGCTCTGGACACTGCAAAACAAACATACTTTCAATCTCTTATCTATGCTCAGGCTTCTAACCCCAAACGCCTTTTCAATACATTTAATCATCTTCTCAATCCTCCCACCCCGAACCCTCCATCTACTATCAGTGCTCAGGATCTTGCTTCCTACTTCAAGGACAAGATTGACAAGATCAGACTAGAAATGGTATCCTCTTCCTCAACAAGCCATCAGCTCAATTCCTTCCCACTACCCTCTGACACCCTCTCTTCATTTGACCCCACAAATGAAGAGGAAATTTCTACGCTCTTCTTATCTTCCTACTCTACCTCCTGTCCTCTTGATCATATTCCCTCGCAAATTGGTAGATCCCTGTCTTCTGTGCTCATTTCACCTCTAACTAAAATCTGTAATCTCTCACTCTCTACTGGCATCTTTCCATCACTATACAAGCATGCAGTGATTACTCCTATTCTAAAAAAACAAAACTCTGACCCAAACTCTCTCTCAAATTACCGTCCCATCTCTCAGCTCCCTTGCCCCTCCAAGCTTCTAGAGAGACTTGCCTACACTCGCCTCACACGCTTTCTTTCCGCAAACAACCTGTTGGATCCTCTTCAGTCTGGCTTTCGTTCTCAACACTCCACAGAGACTGCACTGACCAAGGTTGTTAATGATCTGATCACTGCTAAGACTGAACGCGATTACTCTCTCCTAATTCTCCTGGATCTCTCGGCTGCATTTGACACCGTTGACCACTCTCTTCTCATACAAACGCTGCAATCCCTAGGTCTTCAAGACACAGTTCTATCCTGGTTCTCATCTTACCTCTCTAACTGACTGTCTTTCTGCCATATCATCTTGGATGTCCTCTCGTCAACTCAAACTTAATCTTTCTAAAACAGAGTTAATAATATTCCCACCCGCCAACAAGAGCATACCTGACATTTCTATCTCTGTTGATAACATGACCATAAATCCCACCCCACAAGCTCGCTGCCTAGGTGTAATCCTTGATTCACGCCTATCCTTTGTTCCCCACATTGACTCTATATCTAAATCATGTTACATACATCTAAAGAACATTTCCAGAATCCGCACATATCTCACACAAGACACTGCTAAAACCTTAATTCATGCACTAATCATTTCCCGCATTGACTATTGCAATTCCCTCCTTACTGGTCTTCCCAAAAACAGACTCAAACCCCTAAAATCTATTTTGCATGCTTCGGCAAGACTGATTTTCCTTGCAAATAGCTATTCCTCTGTTGAATCACTCTGTATGTCTCTACACTGGCTGCCTGTCTTCTACCGAATCCAATATAAAATACTTTTACTAACCTACAAGGCCATCAACAAAGCTGCACCAACATACATCTCCTCTCTTGTCTCAAAATATCTCCCAACTTGGCAACTCCGTTCTGCAAAAGATCTGCGTCTCTCATCCACCCTCATTACATCCTCCCATTCCCGGTTACAGGACTTTTTTCGGGCTGCACCCAATCTATGGAACTCTCTCCCTCGCACAATAAGACTCTCCTCTGTTCTACAAACTTTCAAGCGTTCTCTGAAAACCTACCTATTCAGACAAGCTTATAATATTCCTCAACCACCATCTTAACCTCACTACCTTTAGCCTGTTACACAATTTCACAGAAGACAACTACCCCCAGACCAACATTGTTGTGTGACAGGATCATTTAGCTTATGAGTCACCTTACCTTTGCAGTCTGGCTCGGCCAAGATGCAAAATGTATACTTAACCTCATGTGTCAATCTCCCATTGTCCCATAGATTGTAAGCTTGCGAGCAGGGCCTTCTCACCTCTTTGTCTGTTTTACCCAGTTTGTTTATTAGTTTATTACGTTTGTCCCCAATTGTAAAGCGCTACGGAATATGTTGGCGCTATATAAATAAATGATGATGATGATGATGATGATGATCCCAAAACCAGGGAAAGACCATACCCTTATGCACCAGTTATAGACCTATATCGCTTCTTAACTTTGATCTGAAGCTCTATGCCAAAATATTGGCCAATAGATTAAACCCACTCCTGCCTTCCCTTTTTCATTTTGACCAGGTCGGTTTCATACCTGGAAGACAAGACCCGGACAATACCAGGAGGACCATTGACTTAATACACTCTATTCATGTGGGTAAAATTTCCTCCCTGATTATGGCCTTAGACGCTGAAAAAGCGTTTGACCGTATTTCCTGGTCATTTATGGGAGGAGTCCTTGAGTCGATGGGCTTCTCTGGCAGATTCCTGAGTGGCATATTGGCTTTATATAGATCCCCTTCGGCCACTGTTTCCGTTAATGGCATTACATCAACACCATTTGGAATCTCAAATGGCACTCGTCAAGGGTGCCCCCTCTCACCACTCATTTTTGCCCTCATGATAGAACCGCTAGCTGTCAGAATTCGTGCTAATCAACAGATTTCAGGTATTTAGGTGGGCTCTATGGAGCACAAGTTGGCCCTATACGCTGACGAGGTTTTACTCCCTGTGGCCAACCCAACCACTTCTCTGCCCTCTCTTTTGACCGAATTGGATCGCCATAGTTATTTTTCTGGCCATAAGATCAATGCAGATAAAACTGAGGTCTTAGACTTCTATATACCCGGACCTGAAAAGCCTCATTTGGAACAAATTTTTCGTTTTAAATGGCATCTCCAAAAACTTACTAAACGATACCACCAACTCTTTCAAGCCAACTTTCCCCACCTGCTTACTCAAGCGAAGCCCGACCAACACACATGGTCCTGGTGCCTGATTTCATGGATAGGTCGAACCAATACAATTAAAATGAATATTCTCCATAGATTTCTCTACTTATTCCAGACCCTTCCTATCTTCGTCCCTTCCTACGTATTTAAATTTCTCCAATTCATAACCTCCCGACTTATCTGGTCAGGTAGGCGTCCTCGAGTTCGCCTGAAGGTTCTGCAGAGGTCCTCACGGGGTGGCGGCCTAGGTATCCCTAATTTTAAACGTTACTATCTTTCCGCTCACATTGCTCAGTGTGTCCTATGGTGTTGCTCCAACACCCCTAGAATATGGATCCACATTGAGGCCGAAGCTCTGGGTATGTTATCCCCTGCATCTCTCCTACGGCTCCCACGACTCCGTCGACCAAAACGAGTCTCGCTTCATCCTGTGGTTTCTCATTCTTTGACAATCTGGGATTCGGTTTCTCAGAAATTCGCTCTATCTCATCAACCTTCCCCAATTATACCATTATTTAACTCTCCAGACTTTCCCCCTGGCCTCAAGCCTACTGCATTTTATCCATGGCACTCTCAAGGTGTCAGGTTTCTGAATGACCTTGCCTGCACTGATACTTTCCCTCAATTCTCTGATCTTCAGCAAATATTTACGATCCCTACTAAACTTTTTTATCATTACAAATCCGTAACTTCTATAACACAGTTAAACGCCGGCTCACTGCCCACCCACTCACTTCCTTTGAGTACCTTTGCCTCCGTCAACCATCCACGGCTGGCCTAATATCTACCTTTTATTCTGAACTCTCCTTGGACGCAATAGATCAGAGAGACCCCCATGAATTGGCCTGGGAAAGGGACATTGGGGAAACTCTTGACCCCGATGATTGGAGTTAAATTCGTGAGAATGCTGCTTCTAGTTCCATATGTGTAAAAATCAAAGAAAATGTCTACAAAGTTTTATATCGATGGTACTATGTGCCAACTCACCTTAAAAAGATGTTACCTGATACTTCTGATCGCTGTTGGAGAAACTGCTCCCTGGAAGGGACATTCATCCACATTTGGTGAAATTGTCCAAAGCTGACTGACTTCTGGCTTGATATGAATAATTTGATAAATGCAATACTTCAGATTTCTGTACCTTTGGAGCCTAAATTTTTTCTCCTGCCACTAGGGATCCCTGGGGCTACACGCCATCAAAATAAACTCATTCGACACATTCTAACAGCGGCCACATGTCAACATGCAGCAGACTGGAAACAGCCTAATTCTCCCTCTACTAAATCTATAATCAACCGAGTTTGGCATATACAGTGTATGGAATTTATGACCAGCATTCTTAACAACTCCTCCAAATCCTTTAACAAAATTTGGTCTCCTTGGTTATCCTTTTTCAACTTTTGCTCTCCCTTTTAACTATCAGCGACTTACTTGCTCCCCCTGTCTTATCTCTTAATAAACACAAGCCCTCCGTTCAATTTCTTTCTTTTTCTTTTTTCCCTTTCTCTCCTCACGGCTCTAGCCACGCTGTCTCTATTTCCCTCCCTCCTTCCTACCCTCTCCCTCACTTCTTATACAAAATTCTTAGTCAAACGATACTGACATAATGGTGCTATTGTCTTATCTCTATTATTTTGTTGTTGTTTTTTTTTTTTTTTTTTAAATATTGTATATTTTACATTGTGGACATACACTGTATTGGTACCACTGTTGATTTTTTTGTTGCTTCTTTATTTGTATCGTTTTGATTCTCCAAAATAAACATTTATAAAAAAACAAAAAAACAAAAAAAAAAAGTATATCTCCCAAAAGAGGAGTTATAAATACTTATAGGAAAAGAAAATATAGCTACCCTTTTAATGATTAGAGTGTCCCAATCCATATAACAGGTAAATAAAATTGGAAAAACAAAAAGGTGCTTTCTCTTTTAACTATAATAAGAAGCAACCAACCAAAATGTAATTTAAAAACAGGATTTTTTTTACAAAATAAAACACAAAAAACACATATCAGACCTTATAAAAACAATAATCCTCCTTATCACTTGATAAACACTTTTAAAGAGAATTTAATTAAGATGTAATTCATTCTAGACCGTAGGTGCACACCCTGGGATAAATAAAATTTGATATATCTCAGTCACTGTTAAAGAAAGCAATTCCAAATAACACTGTTCCAAATATTATAAATAAGAGAGAGTAACGGCAGCTAGATAACACAACACTCTCCTCCATTGTCTTTGCACCTTTCATTGGCTCTTAACTTGTTGGCTGCATCCATGCTAATTGGCACAAGTTTCAGCCTGTGCTAAATAAACCCCTTGCACCCCAGTACCTGTGTTGAGAGTTGTAGTGTTATTTGTTTACTGTATTGTACTGTTATTCCCTGTGCCATCTGCTGTGGGCCTCATGTGGCATCCTATAAATAAATGTTAATAATAGTAATAAATTGTGGTCAAGCAATAACAACATCACCTTGAATGAGGTATTTTTTCTAGTGTCCTGTTATTTCTGATGTGTATGGTGAAATCTGACAGCTGATTAGCAGTTAGGTGGTTGAGTCAAGCATCCTATTTGCACAATCATTTATGTGAACAGGTCCAGTGCTGCCCTCAGAAATTGTGGGGCCCAGTACAAATAAAACAGCATGGCCCATCCCTCCATGACCATCATCTAGCGTCCAACTCAGCAAATGGTCGTAAATTTGCTATTGTTTTGTGCATCTTTTTTTGGATGCATATACATATCACTGCTCCCTATTCTATTTTCTCCTCTACCTGTAATATAATTACAGTTGTTTTTATGCTTTGTGTCTGAGTGTCTGTTTGACATTCTCCTGTTTGATGCAGTTTTCTTGGGTCCTATCATTTTACAATACAATTTCACATAGCTTATACAGCAACTTTACAAGTTTTACATTGAGCACTCATTTTTATGGTTGCCCTAAAATATTACTAGTTTACATTTCCTTCTTAACATTTTATGTAAATGTGTGTAAGTGTTCTACAATTTTGTGGTCCAAATTGCACAGAGCCTATTAAAAGGGGTATGACCCCAAGAAACATCGGTCCACAGGAACAATGTTCCATTTTTTTTTGCCTTCATGGATGAGTCCTCTGGGCCTTTCGGCCCATGCATTGGCCAACAGACGTGATGGCTGAACTAGCCCTTACCTCTGCTGTCATTGCATCATTGTACCAGGATCATTCATAAATGGCCCTGAAATCTATTGATGTAGAAGAGCGGCCTCTTGTGCTAGATTATTTGCATGCCACCTTCACGCACACTCAGAACTGGCTTAGATATATATATATATATATATATATATATATATATATATATATATATATATATTAGCATATTAGAGATGCTCAGGCTTGGTTCCACGAGAACTGAACACACCCGAACTTAGCAGTGCATCAACGTCGTCGGATCTCCCGAGTTTTGGATTCTATAAGTACCACACTCCACGGTGATCCAGCGCCATTTCACAGAGGAACACAGAAGGGGTAGCACAGTTCTTGGTAGTCTCTAGTACAGTTGGGCAGCGTCATAGGTAGAAAAGAAAGAGGAGAAGTCGCGCTCACCGGTACTCTGATGCCCCCAGGACTTAGCTCCAGGTGTAGTGTGGGTTGGTAATGCAGACAACAGCGGCAGGCCAGGAGACTGGGTAGAAAGCAGCGGATAGTCAAATGATTGCCAAGGTAATGGGTTACAGGCAAGCAGGGTAGTCAATAAACACGCCAAAGGTTAGGGTCACAGGCAAGGTAGCAGAGTCCAAGATACAGGACAAAAGGGTCAGGGTCACGAGCAAACAGGCAAAAAGTCCAAAGTCTGTTTTGCACATAAGTTAAATACTGACTGTTTTATCATGTAGCACACAAATATACACAAATATATACAAATAGCTTATTTGTACACTGAAATTTAAAGTTGATATTTGTGTGCTACATGAAAAAACAGTCAGTATTTAACTTATGTGGAAAACAGAATGCTAATTTGCACCCCTTGCATTGTAACATGGTTTTGTCCAGGAGACTGATATAAGAAGTTTCTTCAGTTAAGATCCTTAATGAATCAGGCTCTTTGTTTCTAACTGACCCAGATCTGAAGAGATGCAAGGAGCTCCTGGTGAGCAAGATGACAGCTCAAGTGTTACGTGACAGGACAGCGTCTCCTCCTTTACTCAACTGCTGCTAGGAAAAAACTTAGCTTTCCCAAGAGGCCCAGGGATGATGCAGATAACTCTGCCTCAAATTTTGACATCTGGTCTGGTCTAAAAGAATTGACCAAAAAACTTGACACCTCTGTCGTAACGCCACCTGATCCTACTATCAACATCCAAAGGATGGTGGAGAATTATTTTCACAACGGCATAGACCCAAGGATGATGCAGATAACTCAGCACATATCAAGCTGAGAGTTTTCTGGCGAGTTTGAAAAGTCGAGTTGTTGCCTATAGCAACCAATCAGATTCTAGATATCATTTTGTAGAATGTACTAAATAAATGCTAGCTAGAATCTGATTGGTTTTTCAAACTCGCCCCTAAAACTCTCAGCTTGATATATTTACCCCTTGGTCTGGTCTAAAAGAATTGACCAACAAACGTGACACCTCTGCCATAACTCCACCTGATCCTACTATCAACTTTAACGACAGCATAGAAATAGACACATCAGACAGTCCCTTTACATACTGGGAGGAAAAAAAGGGAATTTGGAGACCCATGTACCAACTCGCTTTGCACTGCCTAAGCTGCCCACCCTCCAGTGTGTACTCGGAAAGAGCTTTCAGCACAGCAGGGAACCTTGTCAGCAGTCAGCGTAGGAGGCTACTTCCTCAAAAAAGAAAAGATGATGTTCATAAAAATGAACTTCAATTTCCATGTGGAAGGCCTTTCCTGCCAATTACATCAAAAGACTTCTGTAATGGTGGATTCCAGCAGTGATCAATTAATAATGTGCGAGGATGATGTGCAAAACTGATGAGGGTGAGGATGAGGCTAAGGATGATGACAACAACATATTACCATAGTAGAGTTCCTTAACAGCACTGTTACCTTAGGTGCCTTAAGCCCATTGTTAGCTTGTTTTGTGGGGGCCCAAACAAACCAAGCACATCAGCCTCAAAAGTGTCACTCCTTCTCGCCTAAGTGCTCAGTTTGTTAAAGTGTGCATGTCCTTTTTAAAATCCAATGTAAGGGTGGGTGGGAGGGCTCAAGGACATTTAATCTTGCACCATTTTTCCTTTCAGTTACCGCTGTGTGCCAATGTTACCTACATGTGCTGCATACTGTTGTGTGCTTTGCAAAAATCAAACACACCCATTGATGATGCAGATGACTCAGCACAACATTTTGACATCTGGTCTTGTCTACTGTAAAAGAATTGACCAGAATTAGTGACACCTCTGCTGTAATTCCATCTGATCCTACAATCAACTATCAACATCCAAAGAATGGTGGAGGATTATTGTTAATTTTTTTGAACGGTATAAAGACAACAGTTTCATTAACAAAGAACAACGTTGCTTGCAGAAGTAATGTAAGCATGGATGTCTAAATATAAATGTATATGTATTACCTTCCACTTTGCTGCTGTTTCATCACTATTGCACAAAGTGTTTGCAATCTCCACTTTATGTCAAAGGGTTACTATATTATAATTTTTTGGGAATTGGGGCTTATTCGAAGATCAGTGATGAACTTGCTTTTTGCTGTGAATTACAATGGCTCTTTTTAGGGCATTGTCTGGCACCCTGGATTGGTCTATGTCTGATAAAAGCACACATCCTGGGGGGGTAGAATTTCCACAGTTATCCAAGGAATGGGTGGAGCGATCAAATGAACCATAACTGATTTCATGATCCAAGGACAATTCCATCTTGCACCACTTTTCTTTTCTGCCACTGCTGTGTGGCAATGTTTCCTAGATGTGCTATGAACTGCCGTGTGTTTAAATCATTGCTCTGTCGCTTAGCATCCAGCCAGGTCGCTGCAGCCTTTGTTTGAAAGTGTATGAAAATAACATTGTGACTCGTGAGAGGGTCAAAATTGACTGCAAATTACTTGAAATTAGTGTTATTGAGGTTAATAATAATGTAGGGAAAAAAAATAGCAAAAAAAATAGGGATTTTCGAAAAAAATAGGGATCCAAAACCAAAACACGCAAGGGCGGTTTTGCCAAAACCATAACATGAAGTTAATCCAGATCTAATACCAAAACCAGAACACGGGGGTCAGTGAACATCTCTAATATATATATATATATATATATATATATATATATATATATATATATATATATATATATATATATATACATATATATATATATATATATATATATATATATATATATATACATATATATATATATATATATATATATATATATATACATATATATATATATATATATATATATATATATATATATATAATATTATTACTGTCATGTAATTTCTGTAGTTGATCCCATTCAGCTTTTATTTTTTATTTTGACTGCTACTCAATTTGGTTTTGAATGTACATTTGTTTTTAAAAATTTTTTCCTGTGGTGATCTCACTTTTATTTTTATGCACTACAACTGTTTTGAGGACCTGTGTTTGCGGAGGTTGCAACGTAATTTTATCTGAAATTGGAAGATGTAGAATGAGTATGGGCGCTTGAAAATAAAAATGGACTACAATAATAAGTCAACAATAGGATGAGCAAGAAAAAGATCAAATGTTATTTGCATTATACGTATTTTTTTGAGATTCACTCTTTTCAGCACATGCTTTCTGACGCAGAACCTTAATCATTAATATATGACTCAGAAATGATCTGCCTATGGTCCACAGTCATACTTCAATATTGACTCTCTTTTCTAATCCAAAAGCTTTGACTTGGGAATGTGAACTATGGCAGACCTCAGCTGTTAAAGAGCATTCTTTATCAAGCACAATTGAATTCTCCTATGACAGAAGCTACGTGTTCAGCACTTGAATTTAATGTCAAGAACTGCTAAGGAAGGGAAATCTTTTAAGTGGCTTCAGTGATGCTCAATGAGGTCTGCAGTGTTCTTGGTCACTGGGCACATAAATAGAGGAGGACATGTGTTGCAAAACAGAAGAAGCAGAATCAGAAATGCACAATGTCTTTCTTGGATCAAGAGAAGTTAGTCCATAATGTTCGACAGAATAAATCTACAAGAGACATATTCAATCCTGTAATGACCCCAGAGAGCATCCCGCAGTTTACTATCCCATCTCTTGACATCCTAGAAAGTAATCGAGTCTTCCCTGCTAAAAAATCGATTTCATGGAGGTCACACCAATGGCATAGCCAAGATGAAGAAACTGGAGACTGGAAGGCCAGAAGGAGGTGTTCTGATCCTGTTGGTAAAAAGACTCATGGATCATTCTCTTTCAGGGATGAAGATCTTCGTGATCCTGTCACCAGGGCTGCGATGTCCCTCCCTCATCTACCAAAGATCACTACTCCCTATGGATTCCTCACTCTTGGGGAAAGTCCGCATGTTGCAAGCAAAGAATCGGTCTTCTTTCAGAAAGGAAATTCTTTAGTAAAGAGTGTTCCAATGGAAAGGTCTTCTAGCCTACAGGACAGTTTGTTTTCTGAGGTTCCAGGAAAATCTGTCTTAAAAAGTGTTTTTCCTAATGCTGAGAACATTAGCCATGTTGCAAAATATCGAGTTACCTCAGAACAGCCATCAACTGGAACTTCCACACAGAATAATCTTCTTCAATTCCATAAGCTAAATTTGTCTAGAAGAAACTCCATAGCAGTTATCAATAGCAGTCGCTTTGTGCAGATAAAAAGAGAGGAGTGGGTGCCTCCATTTTTTACTCAGAGGAGCAATTCAGTGCCAAAGATCACCACCAAGAAATCCTCCAGAAATCTCTTCCAGTCTATTCTTAGAAAGCATCTTGCAAAAATGAAGCAGACAAAATCCACAAGTTTTGAACAGTAAACTGTGATGACATTTAGGGGTAAATTTATCAAGCTGTGGGTTTGAAAAAGTGGAGATGCTGCCTATAGCAACCAATCAGATTCTAGTTTCATTTATTTAGTACATTCTACAAAATGACAGTTAGAATATGATTGGTTGCTATAAGCAACATCTCCACTTTTCTAACCCGCAGCTTGATAAATGTATCCCTTCGTCTTCTTAAAATGTATAATTATTTATGCAATACACTATGCTAATGTAAATATATAAACACTCTTGTATATAATATCTGTTTAGACTTGTGATTTCCATTAGGAACAAATGTTTAGCCCATACTGTATGTAAATTATTATGGATATTAGAAGACACATATAATTTTTTTAACCTGTGTACAGCCCATGGTGCTTTTGTCATTTGTATGGCCAGAGAACGTGGTGAATTTTAATATCCTTAATTTGCAGTAGAGGATTTATTATCATCAGTATCAAAATATCTTAATAATGACAGGTAAATATCTATGTCAGCAGAAATATATATGTTAAATTGCTCCCATTCAACGTCATTATATTGTATTGAGTATTAACAGTGAATTTACTGCAAAGCTGAACTCTTGTCAGAAGTGTATACTGTATGTACATGTCCATTCACTTATATTATTTTTAAAGTGTGTTTACACCAAAACATTTTATTTTACTTATCACCACTTAACTGCTGTGCAAAAGCATTAGCTGCTTTAATAGGCATGGTGAGTTTGAAGTGTATTGTCTTAAACTCTTCTGTTTAGTTTTAGAAGATACACATAATGAGGATTGCCTGTTAGATTATAATGTACCTAAATAAAGTAAAGTAAAGTGAAATAAATATTGTCTGAATTTTTAAAGCAACGCTTTTCATGGGTCTTGGAGATGGTATGATACAAAGTAATGTTTACGTACAAATGATTCACAGTGGAATGCAGATGTTAAGTGTAACTTGCAATTCAAAGTTGCACAAAAGTGTATGCATACACTGTATGTGCAGTATTCAGAGTTGAAGATGCATCCAGGTCTGAATGAGTAGAAGATTTGTCCGCTTGACAACAAACACACCCCTCAGACACCAACGTTATTTTATATGTTACAAACACAGTTGCTATGTAGCATCATTTAAACTTGCATAACCTAGATAATACAGCAGGAGCAACTTCCTGACATGCATATAAAAATAATATTTTTTTTTATCTTTGCTACAAGATGCACAGCAAATCCAAATGTATGGCCGCAACATGCAACAATGGAACATTTGCCAAATATGGATCTTTTATGATAATTATTTTTATTATTACTTTTGTACATGTGATTTTGTTACGAACATTTACCTGTCATTGTATGTATACAAACAAGCTTCATACACGGAGCATTAGTCCACCACTGCATAATCTTTTACAAACACCTCTACACCACTGCACTGACATAGGAAGTGTTATTAAAATGAAATATCTTCAATTGTATGTATTCACACATGTTATCATAATACTGACACATTACTATTACATAGCATGTGTTGTATCATGTTGTGTGAAGGGTATTACAAGCAACATTACTATGTATAATACTTTATCTTCTGCACTGGGATAACTACATGATCCACATAAAACTTCATTCATATTTTGTTATTTGTAATACTAACCTTACGTCAGGCCTTCTCCCTCTGAATATCGTCAAATAACTGCGGTTGTCTTCTATGGAGGTCACTCCAGTGGCTCTACGTAACTGTCCCCCTGCTGTCCACTCTGTGCCGCAAATAATGTCTGGTAGTCCTGTATGCTGCATTTTTGTCTGCATTTCTTACATATTGGGGGTGCAGGACCCAAAAAAGGGTCCATTACCCTGGTAAGGGCCTGCAGCTCAGATCGAGACAAACTGGCTGACTTCATGTTTGCAAGTAAATAAGGCTTTCAACATTCTCCTCATCAATTGGCTTGCAGGACACGTGTGGGCGTAGACAGGGCCTGATTAAGGGTTTTGGCCGCCCTAGGCTAATACGGCCGCAGCGCACCCCACTCCTCCGAATATATAGGTGTATAGGAACACTCCTGAATATGAATGTTCAGGTGTATTCTCCGGCATTCAAATTTAGACAGATTGTGCCATTGTCTCTTACCTGTTCTTGCTCTTCTCTCTTGCAACTTTGTTATCCTCTCGCTGGCTTCTGGAAAGTTGGCGTCCTGTTTTGAAAATGCAAAAATGTATTATAATGCAAACCCTGAATGATTAGGCCCTTTAGTTAAAACAAAACACTCCATTATGGCCAGCTAAAAGTACCCCATTGGACAGTCATATATAAGCAATATCTGAATATTTGTTGTCAATCAAATACAAACCTCTACCAGCCCCATCTCACTAATATTTAGTATTCTAGTGATTGCTGAGGCCACCCATGTGACCACCACACAATCATGAGATTCTGCCCCCCAAAGCTGCTCTATTTTTTAAATACCCTCTGCAGCTATTTTCCTTAACCACAACCACCCCCCACAGCCATTTTCCTTAACCCCTGCTGCAGCCATTTTCTTTACCTCCCACCCTGCATCCATCCCCCTTGCAGCTATTTTCCTTACCTCCACTCTGTAGCTATCCCCCCCCCCCGTCACATCAAAACTCCCCCAGTCACATATATCAGCCCCCCCCTCTGCCCTCCTTCATACATATCAACCTCTCTCCCTCCCTATAGATTTTCATGGCAGCCCTCCCCCTCCCACCCTATAGATTTGTATGACAGTCCCCCTCTCCCTCCCTATACATATGCATGACAGTCCCCCCTCTCCCTCCCTATAGATATGCAGGGTAGTCCCCCCCCCTCCCTATAGATATGCAGGGTAGTTCCCCCCCCCTCCCTATAGATATGCAGGGTAGTTCCCCCCCTCCCTATAGATATACAGTGTAGTTCCCCCCCTCCCTATAGATATGCAGGGTAGTTCCCCCCCTCCCTATAGATATGCAGGGTAGTTCCCCCCCTTCCTATAGATATGCAGGGCAGTTCCCCCCCCTTCCTATAGATATGCAGGGCAGTTCCCCCCCTTCCTATAGATATGCAGGGCAGTTCCCCCCCTTCCTATAGATATGCAGGGCAGTTTCCCCCCCTCCCTTCCTATAGATATGCAGGGCAGGTCCCCCCCTCCCTATAGATATGCAGGGCAGTTCCCCCTCCTTCCTATAGATATGCAGGGCAGTTCCCCCTCCTTCCTATAGATATGCAGGGCAGTCCCCCCCCCTTCCTATAGATATAAAGGGTAGTTCCCCCCCCCCTCCCTATAGATATGCAGGGTAGTTCCCCCCCCTCCCTATAGATATACAGTGTAGTTCCCCCCCTCCCTATAGATATGCAGGGTAGTTCCCCCCCTCCCTATAGATATGCAGGGTAGTTCCCCCCCCTTCCTATAGATATGCAGGGCAGTTCCCCCCCCTTCCTATAGATATGCAGGGCAGTTCCCCCCATTCCTATAGATATGCAGGGCAGTTCCCCCCCTTCCTATAGATATGCAGGGCAGTTTCCCCCCCCCCTTCCTATAGATATGCAGGGCAGTTCCCCCCCTCCCTATAGATATGCAGGGCAGTTCCCCCTCCTTCCTATAGATATGCAGGGCAGTTCCCCCCCTTCCTATAGATATGCAGGGCAGTTTCCCCCCCCTTCCTATAGATATGCAGGGCAGTTCCCCCCTCCCTATAGATATGCAGGGCAGTTCCCCCTCCTTCCTATAGATATGCAGGGCAGTTCCCCCCCTTCCTATAGATATGCAGGGCAGTTCCCCCCCCTTCCTATAGATATGCAGGGCAGTTCCCCCCCCCCTTCCTATAGATATGCAGGGCAGTTCCCCCCCCCTTCCTATAGATATGCAGGGCAGTTCCCCCCTTCTTATAGATATGCAGGGCAGTCCCCCCCCCTCTCTCTAGAGATGCAGGGCAGTTCCCCCACTCCCTATAGATATGCAGGGCAGTCCCCCCCCCCCTTCTATAGATATGCAGGGCAGTTCCCTCTTTCTATAGATATGCAGGGCAGTTCCCCGTCCCCCCCCTCCCTATAGATATGCAGGGCAGTTCCCCCCTTCACTTACCTGTAGTTGTGCCAGCGTCGCTCCTCTCCTCAGATCAGCAGATAGGAAGTGAAGACGTCCTGCTTCCTGTCTGCTGCATAGCAACAGGCAGCCTGGCGATTGGCTGTGTGTTGCTAACCACTGACCACCAATGCTTTTGATCGTCGAGCCCTCCACCCCCCCACGGCGACCCCCCCACGGCTAATACCACTATGCGCTACCCCTCTATTCATCCATATAGTCCGCAGCTTCGCGGAGGGATGCTTTATGCAACAGATGTTATGTAGTCAAATACAGAGAGAGGGTCCGTCGCTGCATATGCATTATGATTACATCACATATGGGGCAGGTCCATGTATGTTTACCGTATAAAGCACTAATAAATCTAATCTCCGTTTAACTGTGACCCTTTATATTAATTATTAATATGGTGTAACTAGGCGCTTATGTGATATATACTATTCGGGTAATAACACTTTGGGACACCATTATTTTATGTATAGTGACCGATTATACTAATTAGCAGCATTTACAGTGACCGATTATACTAATTACCAGCATTTACAGAGGTAATAGCTAATAAAACATACCATCTATATGATAGACATCACACTCTGCCATTCAATAGCAGCGATTAATATACTAGGACATATACGTCTTAGTATGCCAGAAATTCTGACTATACTGATCTATGCTGCCACCTAGAGGTCATTCTTTGTATTATTTTTTATTTAGACAGTGTTACACTGGTTCTCTAAATCCAAGAGCCTAAGGGCTAGATTTACTAAGCTGCGGCTTTGAAAAAGTGGGGATGTTGCCTATAGCAACCAATCAGATTCTAGCTGTCATTTTGTAGAAGGTACTAAATAAATGAAAGCTAGAACCTGATTGGTTGCTATAAGCAACATGCCCACTTTTTCAAACCCGCAGCTTAGTAAATCTAGCCCTAAGACTTTTATAGGAGGAATTTAGAACCGTAGAAAGTTAACATTACACGCTGGGGATTCGTGTGAATGGCCCCCTTTTGCTGATTTAATAACCTGCTAATTAGGCACCTTTGAAGTATAGGGTATTTTCACAGTTAAATTCTAATCTTTGGGACATTATATACTTTAGTCAGCCCTACAACCGGGGGCTTTATTTTAAGTTCTTTCTATTTCAACACTAATTTTTTTTAATATTTCGCCTATGTACCAATTTGGTTGAACACTCATTTATGTTTTTAATTAACATTTATAAAGTTTCATTTATTAATGCAACACAATACCTTCACCTGGAGTGCTTATCAGGTCACACCTTTCTCTTTCTCTGTATATCATTGCCTATTTTGACCTTAGCACCCCCTCACGAGATAAATAAAAAATAATTGGTTGATTTTCCCTTTCCCTATTACCTTCCTTTCCTTTATATATAGAAGTGCAATATGCCTACCAGATAATTAAACTTTATAGCTTATCTGTACAGTAGAAATGAGTGCAGTAGTAAGCTCTCTGAAGCACAAACACCTTATAAATGTAATATGCGTACCAGATGGTAAACCTTTATGGCTTATCTGTACAGAAAACGGCTGGCATCATTCACAAGGCAGGATGTCTGGAAGTAACATGCTGTAGTAGATGAAGGTTTCTGAGATGATGCAGTTTATAAAAACTTCCAGTGAGTTCATAGCTAGGAATCAGAGATCAGCAGTGTACCATCTGCAGTTTCAGTGGATCAGGAACCAGAGTGCACAGCAACCAAGAAACAAGTGCAGAACGCTATCACGCCAGCTTGTAAACAGAACAAGATATACACAAAATCCTAGCCGTCTGGCTACTAGCTAATATATTTAGCAAGACCCTCTCTTTGGTGTTTGGACCTTGTGTCCAAACACACAGTCAGTATATTGTTGCTCACTATAGCAGTGTGTCTCAGGAGGCAACTCACCTCGTCCCCAGGTCTGAGACACTGATTGCCTATCCTAGCTGCTTTTTCACAGGCACCTCCCAGGTGCATCTTTTGATTAGTCTCTTTTGAGACTGGCAGACCAGAAGACCCGGGCTGGGCCTTATGTATGCAATGCAGGAAGCCTGGACACATATCTCTCCCATTTAGCCTCCTTCCAGTGACACTATCACATATTCCCCCCCTTTGTTTCAACCTACGAGTGGAACAGTTATAACCCTAAATGCTCCTCTATTTCTTTCCAAAACATTTTGCTTTATGCTGTAAACTGAGTACGAGGGTATTGGTTACAGATCCTTTCCAACCCAAAGGAACAATGGATAGTGGAGAAACTGGGGTAGTTGCCAGCAAATTTTTATAATAAGACATGGAAACATGGCACCCACACTCAGAGCAGGATGATAAACAATCAAACAATCAAAGACCTCTTTTCGAGTCCCTGGTTTATTGCCAAGTAAGGATCCAACAATCTATTACCAGGTTCTACTGGCTTCTTATTAATAATTTTCACTCTCTCTCTGGCTTTTATTAGAGTGTGGTTTCTTTATTGCTCCGAGGCACAAACATCTTTTTTTTACTTTAACATCAGGTGTACAGTGAGCAGTCTTGACAACATTTCCCATCTCAATAGAACTTACGCTCGCCTGCAGTCCATTGCTACCCTTGTCATTTCCTGACTCACCAACCACATTTGATAAAGGGAACACTTCTGACTTGGGGAACACACCCCCTACCACTGTATCAGCGACATTACCATGTGGGTCTGGGTTATTCACATTGGCAACCGACTGGGTTTCCCACGGTTTCCAAAAGTGGGAGCAATCTCTCCCCAATATCACATTAAATTTCAAACCAGGAGCTAATCCCATATTGACTACCACACGACCATACCATGTTTCTACTTGTACCTCAGTAGCGTCATAACGCAGTGTATGCAGGTTATGCCAACAGTTTTCCCTTGATGCTTTAAGGGACTCACCAACTCTGCTTTTACAACCATGCTGTCCGAATCTAGCAGAGTTTTTACCCTTTTACCTTCTACAGAAACTTCACACATTAATTTGTCAGGCTTAGCCTGTTGGTCTGCAATACAGGCTAACTGGGCACATACAGACCTTCTATGTGGTACATAAGCATTATTACATTGCATAGATTCACAGGTACGTGAACAGTTAGCAGCAATATAGCCTAAGCCACCACATCAAAAACAGGTAATCACATTTCTGTCATATCTCTTATGAGGCTGGAACCTTCTTGGCATAACTGCCCAATCTTCAGGTTCTGAGTTTACAGTCTCTGTACATTTCAGTTCATTTCACCGCCCAGCACCCTTTTCCCCTGGAACAGTCTTGCCAGAATCCACTGGAGATCGCCGTTTCTGAACTAGAGGCTGGTGGGGTGTATTCTTCCATTCTTTTGTTGCTGCATACTTGGATTGTACCCCTTTCAATGGAGCCATAGACGAGGACAGGAATTCCGCTTCCTGACATGGTTGACTTTGCAACTCCTTTAACTGTTGCGGAGGCAAGTCGGTAGTAATCGCAGTCTGCGGTACCTTTATGAAGCATATTATTAATTTCCTGAGTTCTTGTAACTTGAGGCTCCGGTAAAATCTTGGACAATCCTAGATCACTTCACTGCTTTACTTTTCCTGAAACCCGAGTGGAAGGTGTCTCAAAGCCATAGGCAAACTTCTCCCAGTTATCCTTAACAGTTTGTATTCTGCTGACATTGTCTCGAATAGCTTTAGTAGCGTACTGTAGTTCTTTGTGAACTGTGGACAACTTTGTTAGAATTTTCGGGGTTTGCTCCCGTTGACCTTTATCTTCATTTCCTTTTTCACTTATTGACTCTTGTTGGTCTGCCAGGGCAGATATCTCTATTTCAGTCTGGACATGGGAATCTCTTAACTCTTGTACTTCTGTTTGGGAAGCTCGCTCTTCTAATGGTGCTGTCTGAGCTATGAGGGTTTCGGCAACCAGCTTATCATGCTGAATCTTTTTTTCTTCATATTGAGTTTTATATTGCTTTCCAGCATTTTCAACCGGGGATATGATCTTAATTTTCTCTTGTATATCTGACTTTGGCAGCAAGTTCTTTCTGCAGATTTTCCTTCTCAATCCTCAGTTTTACTGCTTCTTCTTTTGTACTCTGACATTGACCTTTATTTGTATTCTGGGCTGCAAATACCCTTGCAATATCAGTTTTTAACTTTACATTCTCTTCAGTGAGCTGCTGTATTTTTGCGCTCCCACTTTTTACACCTTCCTCAAGAAACTTCTTTTCCGCCAGCAACGTTTCTCTTTTCTTGCCGAGTATGGAGTTAGATTCTTGCAACAGTAACATATTTGCTTCAAGCTTCTGTATCTTAGCTTCAAGATGTGGTATTTCACCGTTCACTTTTTCACTTCCCAATTACTTCCTGATCACGACTAGCTCAGCTTTAGCTTTCTCCAACTCTGTGGTCAGTGCGGCAGAAGCTTGCAGGTGTGCTGTCAGCGGTATGTGGTTTTCCTGCAGCCTGGCATTTTCTGATAGGAGAGAGCTTGCTCTGTTTGCCTCCTCTTCACATTTCTGACACATCTGCCAACTGCTTATCCAGTTCAGCCTTCCTGTGATTCTGCTCTGACTCTGCTAATTTTTGGCTTAGTTGAGCAATGGTCTCCTCGCAGGCTTTCATGGTTTCTGCTGTGCTGGGACATGAGTACTTCTCATCTGCCCCTTTAACTCCTCAATCTGCCGCTGCAGCAGGACTTTCTCCGCCTGCACCTTCTCCTTTTCCCGAGTAAGAGTACTGCTCTTTACTTTCATTTCATCAGATTCCTTCTTAAGTGTGTCCCACTTTGCATCTGACCTTTTCTTTTCCCTGTCTGCAGTTACCAGAGCTTTTTGCCATTCTGTCTTCAGATTATCTTGTAGCTCATTTATTTCTCTAACCATTTTATCCATACGCTACTGGTATTTTAAGCATTCTACTTGTGCGGCTTCAAACCTTGTTTCCGCAATTTCTTTTTCTTCTTTCAGCATTTCTATGGTTTGTCCCAGAGACTTTTCTTTTGCTTTAATAGAGCTCACGTTTTTATGGAGGGCTTCAAGGTCTTGTTGTCGTTACCTCCGGTACTCTAAATCTATCTGCTGTTGCCTTATGGCTTGCCTCTGTGCCTTCTCAAAGTCTAACTGTTGTTGCCTCTGGGTATCCTCTAATTCTAAGTGTTGTTGCTTGAAGGCTGCCTGTTGTTGTTGATTTATGGCGGACTGCTGGGCTAAAGCCGATTGGTGGGCCATAGTAGCTTGTAGAAAATCTATAAGCATGTCCTTCTTTTCAGGGCACTGCATCACAGTCTTTTCCTAGAGTTCAAACAAATGTGCATCTAGCCCTTTATCAGACAAATCATCCTCTTTTAACCTAGCACAATGATGAGGGTCATAATTTACCGCTACACAAACGTGCTCCAAGTTCTGATTTCTGCCTCTCTCCATATCGACACTTTGACACACCTGTATGCACTCTTTCTGGTTTGAGACAGTAGGCTTCTGTTTTTTCTTGCCCATTGTAGCTTGAGCCAATTTTATCTTTATACGAACAAAGTACTTTCTTTATTGAACGAGCACCTCACTTGACTTAAGATGTGTGGCACTACAACACCCAGCATATGTCTCAAACTTTTCCTTTGCAGAACCAAAAGTTTTTTGTTTTCTTTTCTTTTAACTTCTGCTCAATAGTTTTGCAAACATATTTGCATGCTTCTTGTTGTTTCAACACAGAAACATCCAATTTACACTGACAAAGATTCTTAATAAACTTTTCTCTTTAAACTCTCTTGCTCTTTGCTTATGCACAGAACCAGGCCACACCCAACTTGTGCTTTGCAGAAACACACATTCTCTAGAATTTAGCAACATATACTTGGGTTTTCTTTTCTTAATGAACACACCTGCTTTAGAGCAAATAATCTCAGTCCATGAAAACACTTGGGGCTAGATTTACTATCAGGCGTGTTTGTAAACCCGCCGACTTTCGGCTGGTTTGGCGGCGGTTTAGCCATCGCCGGATTTACTAAGGCTAAACCCGCCGTCCAAACGGCCAGAAATTATGTTTCCAAACCCGCCTCTGTATAAAGCGCCATGACGGTTTCAACAATGTTCAACATACAAACAGCCGGATTTACTATTAGGGGGTTTATAAAGCCGCCGGAAAACCGCCATTCAATAGACCAAAATGAAAGCGCTGCTTGTGAGCAGCGAGATTGTTCAAACAGTGTGCTGTTTGAACTATTTAGCCATTTTTAACATAAGAGAAAGAGCCATTTTGTGCAAAGTTTCCTCCTTTAGGATTGTATATGGGAAATGGGCAAACTGTCATGTAATTTGAGGGTATTTTTTTTTCACCCAGAATTATTGCATCCTATTTACTGATGTACAGGTTTTTTTTTTGGTTTTCCAGTTGCAACAAATCCTCAAAAATACTGTTGTTTTTTCAAAATCAGGATGCACAATATGTCATTACATAGGTAACCCTTACTTTAATGGTAATGCAATCCAAAAGTTACAAGATCAAAAAGGTGTTTCTGCCTGAATAAATCACAGTCAATGACAGTCTAGCGGCCAGCAGTTAATCAGGTGTGGGTTTTTTGGAGAATGGCTTTTGCGGCGAATGTGGTGCATTCTGGACAGTGTATGTTTGCAGCTTTTTACCTGATGGAGGCAGAAAGGCGCCTGGAGGAGGATGTACAACAGTTGTCATCTGTTCCGCGGACCCTGCGCAGACCGGACACTCCACGTGCATTTAAAGTGCGTTTGAATCTGGAATCTTTGCTGATGTGAGACCAATGTTTGTACTCATGTAAACCAGGTTCCTAGATATATTTGGTGGGGTGCTTATGTATGCACCTGTAAAGGTGTCTGATATTATCCTGGCTTGCTGTCTGATACATAATCTAGTTTTACATCAAATTACCCCACCGATTATTGCAGTAGACAGTGAACAAGTAGGGGCCCGTGTCCCATTTGGTGATGTGCAGAGCACAGAGGGGGAGGCAGATTTGAGACCGTGTCATTACAAACTACTTTAAATGTAAGTGCATACTATAAAAAACATATATTGTTTTTTTTTTTTATGTCAGTGCAATGGTTTTTTTTATGGAATTTTTAAATAAAATTGGACCTTTTAAACAGAGGATTGTGTGTACTCTGGATGTTGTAATTGTGAAAATCCCTGGAAAGTGACAGTCAGAGGTCAATGTGTACGTGAAATTAGTGCATCGTTTTAAAGAAAACAGTATACTCTTGTTTAATGTGCAGAAAAGAAAGACTGATACCAATGAAATATAACTGCATTTATTGCATTACAACACAATAAACGAAAAAGTCTAACGCTTACACATACAAAACAAAATATTTCCCAATAATACAATTTTTGCCCTAGCGGCGCCTTTTCGCTGGCATATCACTATGTTTTGGCCCCCTCTCTACCCTCCCTCGCCCACCCCTGGTGCGAGCACCTCTCCTTGGAGGAGTACTATATGCCGATCTGCTTGGCGTACTAGCAGTACTGGTGGAGGCTGATGAAAAAGGTGCCGGCAAGCGGGCAATGAGTTCCTGCTGTAGTTGGCCTGCCAGCCAGATAACATTTGCATTCCCTTCGCGAACGGAGGAATGCAAGGCGTCCACAGACCCAGTCATTTGTGCCAGCTGCACGTTGGTTTGCTCCAAAGCGCTTGCCAGCCGGTTTATTCCAGCAGGGATTTGGCTATTGGAGCGGTGTATCCGCCTCAACTGGGCCGCGATTTGGGACATGTGCCGAGTTTGGCTGTCCATAAACTGACACTGCTGTACCTGAAAATGAGCTATGGATTGGGCCATTTCTCGCCCTGTATCCATCTGAGGAGCTGCAGCTTGTTGCTCGGATGACTGTTCCGCAGGGCCAGGTGCTTGTTCCTGGGGCGTAGACCCTGGGACATCTACCATCTCTAAAGTGATGACTGTGTCTCCTTGTGGGTCATCAGTAGGTGACATCTGCGCAGACTGGCGCTGGCCTTGCAGAGATGATGAGGGTCCTGTGGTGAAATAACCAAGGTAAGTATATAGCAAATAACATGTTTGTAAATTGCATTCTGGTCAATGTACCCAAAAAAAAAACATTTAACAACTAAAGAATGGTTACCAATGTCTACCTTCAAGATTAGTTGTCCTCTGCGGCCTGATGAAGGATGCTACTCATATGTTTTAGGAGTAAAATCTCATTTTGCCTATGCGTTACAGTGATGGGTTCAAAATGTATCAAAAATTTTATGCTAACATTGAGGGTGTTTGTATCAAAATGCTGCAAGACCGTGCTTTGGGGTAAGCTAATACTATTTTAGGTCTCCCTCTGTGTAGTACATGATGGGGGATATAGACTAAACTGCGAGTTTTAATATGTGGAGATGTTGCCTATAGCAATCATATCATATAACAATCAGATTTTAGCTGACATTTTTAAGAACGCAGTACATAAAATATTTTAAAAATCAGAGAGGTTGCAATAGGCAACATCTCTAGGTTTCCAAACCCTCAGTTTAGTAAATGTTGCCCTATGTTCTCATTGCAAACCATATAAAAATCACTAAATATAACATGGACACCAACATTTGTACACAAAAACATCCAAGTCCATTATTTCTCCCCCAAACAGAGAACACACACCTGCTTGCTCTTCAGAGCCAGAATCTCTTGCTGAAGGTGGAGGTGAAGACCTTGGACTGGGAGTAAACTGGCATTCTGGCGATTCTGGATGTATTAGACAAAGCATACAATGGCCTAGATTTACTAAGCTGCGGGTTTGAAAAAGTGGGGATGTTGCCTATAGCAACCAATCAGATTCTAGCTGTCATTTATATAGTGCATTGAACAAAATGACAGCTAGAATGTGATTGGTTGCTATAGGCAACATCCCCACTTTTTCATACCAGCAGCTTAGTAAATCTAGGCCAATGTATTTGCAGCAAAAAGCAATTTACAAAGAAAAATGTTTTTGAAAAAATGTGTTTGCAAATTTAAAAACAGTTAAAAAAAATGTTTTTCCCTTTACATACTGATTGTCTAAAAAAGGCACTTTTACGAAAAAAAACACATTTAAAAAAAAAAAAAACCTGTTTAAAATAAAAAAGTCACTTTTAAGAAAAAAAACAACTTTTAATATTGTTATCGTAAAAACGACAAATAACTCACCAACTCCTTGGGCAAACGAGGGTGAATCTGTGTCTTGCGCATTAATTCCCTCCACAATTTCACGGGGCATTACCTGCCGCAGCTCCTCCTCATAACTGGTGTATTCAATGCGAAGAGGGGGGCCACCACCCGTGCGTCTGGTGGACCTCCTTTCCTGGGCCATCTTCTCTTTAAGCCTCCTCTTGATGTCTGAGAAGCGCTTGCGGGAGTGAGCCACTGTCCTCTTTAGTGGGCCCACCGCGTTCACAGCATCGCACACTCTCCCCCACAGTTGGTGACGCCGCCTTAGAGAAGTCCGGGCTGCCAGGTTCCCTAGGATGACCTCATAGCAGGGAACTATGTGGTGCACCAGAACACAATTTTCGTCGTGGGAGAATCTGACATTTCTCCCTGTCTTCGTCTTCCTGCCCTCTCCTGACTCCTCAACCTCTCCCTCTCCCTCCTCTGCCCCCTCAACCTCCATCTCCCTCTATTCAGCCTGTTCTCCCCTCCTATCTCTGGACCTAATGACAAATAAATGCCAAACACAGAAAATACAGAAAGACTTAAAAACACAAAGGACAAACTACACTAAATACAGACACACTCTCCAGACAGGCACACACAAGTAACACAGACAAAGGACAAGTCAAATACAAAAAATACAAGACAGAAAATAAAAGAGAAAATAAATGTACAAAACAGAAAAATAGCACAGGACTACTCACACTTCAATCAGATATCGCTCACCAGTCCACCAATCTCCAACTCTCACCAACTGTCACCAAAGCTCAAACCAACTAACTCCCCTCTCAAAACTCCTCAAAACCCTATCAGAGAAAAAAGTGTCAGGCCAGTGGTTTATATAGGGCTTGTGATGTCAAATCTCCTGACTTTGAAAATAGCCAATAGTAACAGGCCAGGAGACAGGTGTAATTTTCAAAAAAAAACGCCTTTACACAAAAGCGCCGTCATTTCAAGCAAAAGCGCCATGTTCTATTCAAAGCCGCCGGCGGCTTTGAGCATTACATCCCGCCGTTACATCCCGCCGTTACATCGCCGCCGGCTTCAAATTGAAGCTGAAATGCGCCCATTAGTAAATCCGGCTGTTTGCAATGCAAACCCGCCGGAAAACCGCCGCGATGCATGGCGGCTTCAAGCCGCCATGCATCACGCCTGATAGTAAATCTAGCCCTTGGTTTCTTTGCCTTTAATCTGTGTCTCATTGGTCTTTGAATGCACTTCTGTTTTTTCAACACAAATAGCCAGTTTTCACTGACAACATTTAACTCCTCTCAAATCATCATATATGCAGCAAATTTGTTTAAACAGTATTTCACAGTAGGATTTATTACTCACATCCACGTGGTTCTCTGTTTCCGACTACACAAACAAAAACCTGGCGCAAAGAAATATGGTGCTCAAAATGTGCAGATGAAGAGTGTGTCAGTGCCTGCAGCTGAAAAGATCAGTGAGATCTTAAAAACAAATAGTAACAACACCCAACAACAGCGCTGGTCGCCGGCCACTCGAAATCTGCTGATATGATCCGTGAGATGAATAAAAACAATTTATTGGTACATAAAACAATACAAGGAACAAACACTGGCCAGTTTAGATGTTAAGTGCAATGAATAAGCATTGATAACTATTAACACCACTCTCCAACCATAGATAATCAATGGAAGGAAGTACATATGTCACAAAGTCAATAATGACTGCAAATACATATGAAGTAAACTCCAATACCAATAGTGTAAAATATAGAAATAGCGGTGTGGCCACACCAAATGTAGTATGTAATATTGATCTCCAATGATGATAGAATATCCACGCTGTAGTATGGTAACAATAGCCCAAATGCAGGTAAGTGTTAAATGGATAGTGCCCAAATGCAGCTAAGTATTAGATAGACATTGCTGTTAGTCCTCCTTAGCCGGAATGGCATGAAATCCACTCCCCGTAATAATAAGTGATAATGTACAGACCTTAATCAGAGATGTCAGTCCCGTGTATTGGTCGGGAGGAGTGAAGATTTCTTACGGAAAGTCCAAAACTGGACAGAGATTGAAGAGCCTGTGGCTCTAGCGGAAATACTTGAATCCTCCGGATCAGAGGGTATTCGTGGACAATAGCAAACTGCAAATAGTGTTGTTCAGATAGTGATGTCTTAAAATTCCAATTGAAGTAGGAACAGCGGTATACTTGTATGTATCTGCAAAGTCCAAAAGGCACCAGATTTCATACATTTACTTCATCCTTATGAAGGGACTAAGTGTGGATTGCCTCCAGGAACTGCGACTGCCTGGGAGTCTGATTTGGGTGGGGTCAGTGATAAAGATTGGGGAAATATGCTTGAGAGCCTATATGAAGTCACTGCATCTGCTAGGTTTTGCCAAATTCATGTTTTCCTTCTCTATAGATTCTATCTCCCCCCCCCCCCTCTGGCTCTCTAAATTTAGTGGGGGTCAGGTCAGAGCTGGCTGGATTAAGGCTTTGGGGGACCCGGGGCACTTAAGACAGGGGGGCCCCTAAGATCTAAAATTAAGGCAGTGGTTCCCAAACTTTTGCAGTTTGCGGCACCATTAGAGTCATCAACACACTCTGTGCCCCTGCATCATCATCCACACACTCTGTACCCCTGCATCATCTCCACACACTGTGTGCCTCTGCATCGCCTCCACACACTCTGTGCCCCTGCATCATCATCCACACACTCTGTGCCCCTGCATCATCTCCACACACTCTGTGCCTCTGCATCATCATACACACACTCTGTGCCCCTGCATCATCATACACACACTCTGTGCCCCTGCATCATCTCCACACACTCTGTGCCCCTGCATCATCATACACACACTCTGTGCCCCTGCATCATCATACACACACTCTGTGCCCCTGCATCATCTCCACACACTTTGTGCCTCTGCATCGCCTCCACACACTCTGTGCCCCTCTGCATCCTCACTCTGCCCTCTCCTTCATTCTTATGCCCCTCCATTGTTGTTTCCTATCGCCATTCCCGTTTCCTATCACCATTCCCCTTCGTTTCTTTACTTACCATACTTGACCTTCGTTCTTCTATTTCTTCTGTCTTTTCTTCTTTCTTCTTACCAATTCGGCGGTGCCTGGGACCCAGCATCCTCTCTCCTTGCCGCTGCTCACTGAATGTCGGGCGTGATATATATATTAA
Organism: Mixophyes fleayi; assembly: GCF_038048845.1. Taxonomy (NCBI): domain Eukaryota; kingdom Metazoa; phylum Chordata; class Amphibia; order Anura; family Limnodynastidae; genus Mixophyes; species Mixophyes fleayi. The sequence goes on along the minus strand of NC_134402.1, from coordinate 190,247,791 downwards.
TATTAGTACAGGTACTTGTAAATTGTACAAGCACTTCTGTATAAAACGCATGTAAAATAACACCATTGGGTATAAGGCTATAGGCATTGACACATCCTGCATTACATCACCTACAGCCCACAGTATGACACTTACAGCTCTCCCAGAGGGCTCGCCTAGGTTGTCTGCATAAGCCAAATCATTGCTTCCACAAACTAAAATACTGTACATTAAAACAATCATCAAAGGCCCACATTAAAAGGGGTATTGACAGGCCCGGCACTCCCATTAGGCAAGGTTAGGCACTTGCCTAGGGCGCCAAGTTCTGGAGGGCGCCACATAATTCTAAAATACTTTAAAACTGTGCGGCGACCGCTGACCATACCTGTCACGGCCGCCGCACAGCATTCAGATGCACGGGGAGGGGGGAAGAGTATTTTGTCACCACCGCCGCCTCTCTGCTCCGTCTCCTCCCCTCCACTTACTAGTGTCAGTGAGTGGAGGGGAGGAAACGGAGCAGAGAGGCGGCGGTGGTGAGACAAGGTAAGGAGAGGAGGGAGGCGTTTTTTGCGGGGGGGGGGGGGGGGGGGGCGCCGTGGACCCTAGCACCGGCCCTGGGTATTGACACCACACATTAAAACTAGCATTGATAACGTACACTAAAACTAGCAATAATACCGCAAGCTAAAACTAGCACTGATACCGGAAGCTAAAACTAGCACTGATACTGCACTTTAAAAATACCATTGATAATGCAGATTAAAACTAGCAATGATACCGCACATTAAAACTAACATTAAAACTAACATAAAAAATAAACATTGATAACATAACACCAATTTTGACTATATATGTCTATATATATATATGTATATATATATATATGTGTGTGTGTGTGTGTGTGTGTGTGTGTGTGCAGCTATGTAGTATATATCATGTAGGACCCTCTATTTTATTAATCATTATTAAAGTAATTATCGAATCCTGCCACTTATATTAAAGCTTTAATTAGATTATTTATCTAGATTATTTATTTATTTATATAAACATATTTATGTGTGTCTGTATGTATATATAATCGGGCATTGGCGCTACCAGTCTAATATTAATGTTCAATGTATATTTATTGAAACACAACTGCTAAAATAAATAATAATATGTATATACTTATTGAAGAAGACCCTTCATAGCAGGATTATTACTTTATTGCTTGATTAAATATGTCAAATGAATATATATATATATATATATATACACACATATACACACTTTTACTGCTGTAGGTGGCTACATGTTTAATCAGTCAAGTAATAATCAAGCTATGAAGGGTCTTCTTAAATATGTATATACATATGATTATTTATTTTATCAGTTATGGTTCAATAATATAAATATGTATATAGATAAAATAAATAATAATATGTATATACTTGTTTAAGAAGACCCTTCATAGTGAATGGCATATTTATTTATATATGATTTTCTTTTTGTTCTATGGGGACTCACCTTCTCTCCTTCATGTGAAGGGGGAGCTGCTGCACATACGCAGCAGCTCCATTTCGGCCATTTTAGATGGTCCAGCAGCCGCGGTGCTGCTGACAGAGAGTGGATGCATGCGTCAGTGGGGACCCCGCCGGCCGCCACATCTGACAGCTGTCAGACAACAACTGACAGCTGTCAGATGCGGCGGCCGGCGGGGTCCCCACTGACGCATGCATCCACTCTCTGTCAGCAGCACCGCTGCTGCTATCAGCAGGTGAGGGTATGCGGGCGGCCCTTGAAGAGAGGGGGGCCCAGGGCACGTGCCCCCTGTGCCCCCCCCTTAATCCGGCCATGGGTCAGGTGTTGCTATGTCCCATGTTGGGGTGCCAGGGGGCAATTTTTTGCATATGCTGTGGGACTGCCTGTTTGTGTCTCGCTTTTGGGGTGAGGTTATAGATGGTGTGGTACAACTAGAGGTGGAAGTGTCATTCATTAGTCCTAAACTGTGTGTATTTTTGGGTTGGACTTGGCCGGAAGGACACACAAATTCATTACAGTTAGTCACCACACTGTTAGTGAAATTTTATACCTCACAGGTAATGGGTGGCCTTGGAGTGTCCAGCTGTGGGTGATTTGACTAGTCTTATCAATGACACTCTTGGACATGAAAAATTTATTTATACAAGCCCTAATTTGGGTGACAATTATGAGAGAATATGGCTGTATTGGTTGTATTGAGGGTTGAGGGAGGTGGATCCCTTGGTGTTATGTACCCCGGGCAGATGCCCAGCCACTATTTATTTCTTCCTGACTGTGCTCAGGCCTCATGTTCCTGTGTTAATTGCATTTTTATTTATTTTTTTCATATGTATATCCTGTTGTGCGTGGAAAGAATATTGTAGCAAGCCGAGTCGGTAACAGGTGACAAGCTGAGCCAGTACAGGCAAAAGAAGAACAGTCAGCCAGCCGGGTCAGAACTGGAATACAAATCGGAGGCTAATCAGGAACCAGGAGAATAGTCAGGGACGAACAGCAGTCAGAAGCAGGAGACAATCGAAAAGCAATACAGGTGCTGGAGTAGAATATGTGACCCAATACACTAGCAACCACATGCTGCCCCAGTAAGCTATTTATGGGGGCCGAATAGGGCAGTCAGTGATGTCATTGACCATTAACTTGTTGGGCAAAAGCGCTTAGCAACAAGTGCACATACTTACAGACGCTGACCAGCCAGAGAAGTAAGTAGCCGGCACTTGTGTCTCGTTGCTAGGCAAAGGGAGAATGCATCCGTCCCTGCAAGGAGGCAGGCGGCCAAATCAATGCTATTCACCTTGCTTGTTAGTGGTTGTAAAATATAAATATATATATATATATTGCAACACAACAAATAGATATATCTTAGCGCGTAACTCCGAATAGATATATTAGTCCCAATGTAGTCTTTATAGAATGTTGTTTTTGCCTTTGTGCAGGCGGCTGCCGATTCCCACAAACCAGGTGGTGGACTGGAAAAATCTAGAACAGAGCAAAGGGGATGGGGCGCCACATAGTATAATACTGTATTTAAAAAAACCACAAATACAGTGACTGTTCCACAAGCTAGGAAATAAAATGCTCCACGTGTGTATAGTGGAAAGATATTTGAGGTAGAGTTTGTACACAGATCAGTGAACAGATGGATAACGATACAGTGATAAGTACTCTGAAGCACCAACACCTTGCAAGTGCAATATGCATTGATATACAGAGAAAGAGAAAGATACTTCTTACGTAAGTCACCATCACAAGGGACACCAACTGGAGACAGAGTGTCCCCTCACCGCTGAGACATTACATACATAGTTAGTGCTCTAGATTCTTGGCCACTTTAATTAATATTGTGCCTCTTCTATGTTAAAAGGGTTGTGTTGTGTTTTATACTAATAATAGTTTTGTTTTGGTTATGAATAATAAAGTTATTGAAATGTTCACATCTTTAAGGATGAGTCCGAACCACATGTCTGGGATTCACCCTAGCTTGTTATTGGAAAATAGGAAAAATAGAAAATGGTGGATGAAGATTGTTCAGACAATAATGCTTTTATTTTTTTCAACATGTACAGAGATTCTAAATTTGAAAATGTATGGGGGGTGCGGGGGAGACCAGAATCTATTTGAAGGGCTGGAGACACGCCTGCTTCCCGTCATCTTAAAAATACATCAGAAGGACTGCAGTTCGTAAGTAACCAATCACCGGGTGGGGGGGTGAGCTGACCCATGCCGTCTACACATTCTGACATAGCTTCCTCTCCTCGTCCTCCTCCACCCTTTAAGATAATTTCATGGAATGTAGATGGTCTAAATACCCCTATAAAGTGAAATAAAAAGTTATAACACACCTTAAGCTCCATAAGCCCGATATCATCTTCTTGCAGGAAACGCATTGGAAAACGGGGGATGACTCTAGCCTTAAAGATACTTGGATTGCTGAGTGCATATCAGCCCCATACAAAAATAAGTCCAGGGGAGTGGCCGTGTTGTTCGGGAGGAATGTGTCCTATACCGTTTCAGATAGGATAATTGATCCAAATGGCAGATATATATTACTTGATGTCCAAATCCATGATTATAAATATACGCTCCTAAACATATATGTCCCTAACGTAAATCAAAAATAATTTTTCCATTTTATATCTCGATTGGTTTCCTCAAGAGAAACGCCAAATCTAATAATAGCAGGGCTGCCAAGAGGAATTCAGGGCCCCCCTTATAGTTGAGAATTAAAAAAAAATTGTGCCGCCGCGTAGCATTTACACATCCAAGTACTGTTTGTGCAGCACAGAAAAAAAAAATTGTGCGACCCCAAATTTTGGTGTGGCACAAAAAATATGTACGACCACACCGACAAAAAAATGTAGCCATGGTCGTACAATTGGGGGCGTGGCTATGAATCACTTGGAGTGCCCAGGAAACCCTCTTACAGAAAAAAAGCCTGGCATTGTTGTGTACACCACTGAACGGTCACCAAACATTGGGATTGTCCCACTAGAATCACAACATTTCACACACTCTCCTGCTCTCTCCTACCTGTTCTTCTCACTTTCAACACCTGTGGCTGCAGGTTTCCTTAGTTGCGGCTTGCCTGAATCCTGGAATTGTGGGAGCCCTATTTGTAAATAAAAAATGGGTACATTTAGAAAATTACAGCCAGCCCCGGCGTTAAATCAAAAGCACCCACGATTAATAATTAGGCCTTCCTCCAGCCCCAACATTAAAATAATAGTATTCACATTTAATAAACAAACCTATTTCCCTCCCTACAAACAGCCCCAGCAATAAATTAATAGTATTTACATTTCAGAAATATACCTATTTCCCACAACCATCACTGACATTAAATAATTCATAGGCACATTTAATAAAGAGACCTTATTCTCCCCCACATTCATTAGCCCCAAATCACCCCATCTTAAATTAATAGTCCGCACTATAAAATTGCCCAACCATTACCCAACAAACAAAATTGCACCAATTAATTAGCCACCACCCACCTCACACTACATTGCCACAAGCCCCCTGTGCCATCATATACACATTACTGTGTGCCTTCATCACCATGTTGTGCCCCCTTATGATCACACTGCGCCCTCCATGCTGCTTTTCCCCCTTCATCTGGCCCCCCATCATCACCCTGTGCCATGCTGCTCCCTCCCCCCTTGACTTCATCTCACTGTGCCATCCTGCACCCCCTCTCCATCACTCGGTGCCTTTCTGCTGCCCCCCCACCTTTTTTTCCTCATACTGTGCCTCTCTCTTTCTCCCCCTTTTCCCTCATACTGTGCCTCTCTCTCCCCCCTTTTTCCTCAAACTGTGCCTCTCTCTCTCTCCCTTTTTCCTGAAACTGTGCCTCTCTCTCTCCCCCTTTTTCCTGAAACTGTGCCTCTCTCTCTCTCCCCTTTTTCCTGAAACTGTGCCCCTCTCTCTCATCCCCTTTTTTCCTGAAACTGTGCCTCTCTCTCTCTCTCTCCACCTTTTTTCCTGAAACCGTGCCTCTCTCTCTCCCCCTTTTTCCTGAAACTGTGCCTCTCTCTCTCTCTCCCCCTTTTTTCCTGAAACTGTGCCTCTCTCTCTCACCCTTTTTTCCTGCAACTGTGCTTCTCTCTCTCTCCCCCTTTTTTCCTGAAACTGTGTCTCTCTCTCCCCCTTTTTTCCTGAAACTGTGCCTCTCTCTCTCCCTTTTTTTCCTGAAACTGTGCCTCTCTCTCTCCCCCCCTTTTTTCCTGAAACTGTGCCTCTCTCTCCCCCTTATTCCTGAAACTGTGCCTCTCTCTCTCTCTCTCTCTTTTTCCTGAAACTGTGCCTCTCTCTCTCCCCATTTTTTCCTGAAACTGTGCCTCTCTCTCTCTCTCTCCCCCCCCCTTTTTTACTGAAACTGTGCCTCTCTCTATCTCTCTCCCCCCCTTTTTTATTGAAACTGTGCCTCTCTTTCTCCCCCTTTTTTCCTGAAACTGTGCCCCTCTCTCTCCCCCTTTTTTCCTGAAACTGTGCCCCTCTCTCTCCCTTTTTTCCTGAAATTGTGCCTCTCTCTCCCCCCCTTTTTTCCTGAAACTGTGCCTCTCTCTCTCACCTTTTTCTCCTGAAACTGTGCCCCTCTCTCTCATCCCCTTTTTTCCTGAAACAGTGCCTCTCTCTCTCTCTCTCTCCCCCTTTTTTCCTGAAACTGTGCCCCTCTCTCTCCCCCTTTTTTCCTGAAACTGTGCCTCTCTCTCTCCCCCCCCTTTTTCCTGAAACTGTGCCTCTCTCTCTCTCTCCCCCTTTTTTCCTGAAACTGTGCTTCTCTTTCTCTCCCCCTTTTTTCCTGAAACTGTGCCCCTCTCTCTCTCCCCCTTTTTGCCTGAAACCGTGCCCCTCTCTCTCCCCCTTTTTCCTGAAACTGTGACTCTCTCCCCCTTTTTTCCTGAAACTGTGCCTCTCTCTCCCCCCCTTTTTTCCTGAAACTGTGCTCTCTCTCTCCTTCTTTTTTCCTGAAACTGTGCCCTCTCTCCCCCCCTTTTTTCCTGAAACTGTGCCTCTCTCTCCCCCCCTTTTTTCCTGAAACTGTGCCTCTCTCTCTTTCTCCCCCTTTTTTCATGAAACTGTGCCCTCTCTCTCCCTCTTTTTTCCTGAAACTGTGCCCCTCTCTCTCTCCCCCTTTTTGCCTGAAACCGTGCCCCTCTCTCTCCCCCTTTTTCCTGAAACTGTGCCTCTCTCCCCCTTTTTTCCTGAAACTGTGCCTCTCTCTCCCCCCTTTTTTCCTGAAACTGTGCTCTCTCTCTCCCTCTTTTTTCCTGAAACTGTGCCCTCTCTCTCCCCCCCTTTTTTCCTGAAACTGTGCCTCTCTCTCTCCCCCTTTTTTTCTGAAACGGTGCCTCTCTCTCTCTCTCACTCCCCCTTTTTTCCTGAAACTGTGCCTCTCTCTCTCCCCCTTTTTTCCTGAAACTGTGCCTCTCTCTCTCTCTCTCTCTCTCCCTTTTTTCCTGAAACTGTGCCCCTCTCTCTCCCCGTTGTTCCTCACACTGTTTCTCCCTTTTTTGTTTTTACTTACATTTGTATTAGCTGTTTTCCTCTCTTCTGTCTTCTCTCTTCTTGCTTCTTTCTTCTGTCTTGGTCCTCTCTGCTCTGCTCCACACTGACTGTCAGGCATGACATGATGACACCACGCCCGGCAGTCAGTGTTAACAGAGCAGAGAGGAAGGAGGAGGGGACGCCTGCGCCGCGATCACGTGAGTATCTTTTTTTTTTTTTTTTTAAATCCCTGCTCCCCCCACTAACGAAGGGGCGGTGCCCCAAACCGCCATACCGCCGGACTGCCGGACCCCTGCCCCCTTCCCCTCCTGGGGGGGCAAAAAAAAAGGAAAAAAGTGTTTAAAGAAAAAAAAAAAAAGGAAATAAAAAAAAAAGTGAACAGTGAGGGCCTGGGCCGGGCCCCCTGGTGTGCCAGGGCCCGGGTAATTAGTACCCGCTCCCCCCCCCCTCTCGGCGGCCTTGAATAGTAGGGGGTGATTTTAATATGGTAGACGACCCAACTGTGGATAAAAATCCTGTTCCCCAAAACCTCAGATCGGAAATATGGACTTTCTACCCTAAAAATGGCACATAATCTCACAGACCCATGGAGACTACTAAATCCTTCCGATAAATCTTTTACATTTCATTCAGGAGTGCATAATTCTCTTTCTAGGCTTGATTATATACTATTAGCTGATTCTTTAATAACTGAGGTCCTCAAGACCGATATCGGCTCTATACTTATATCTGACCATGCCCCTATAACAGTAACGCTCCATCTGCCCTTGGAAGGACAACGGAATTCTACTTGGCAATTCCCATCCTATTTATATACCTCAGAGAATTTTAAACAGCATCTTAAATACCATTGGTTGGATTAACAAGACAATAACATCGAATATTTTGACAATCCTATAATATTCTGGGAGGCATCTAAAGCAGTTTTGCGAGGGAATATAATAGCATACATGGCCAATTGGAAAAAAGAATTGAATAAAATCTACCAATCCCTTTCACAAACAATGCGAACTCATTACAATGCCTATCTTTCTGATCCTAAAGATATAACATATGCTAACTATAAGCAGGCAAAACAAACATTAGAAAATTTCTTACTGGCCCAAGCTCAGTCTAAAATAGATTACACAAAAAATAGATACTATATGTGGGGTAATAGAACTGGTAGACTTTTGGAAAACCTCTCAAAGCCTTTTAGACGTAAAAGTCATATAGTGGCTATCAATACACCAGAATCCTCGCTGCCCCTCACTAAATCTAAAGAAATAGCGGGAGCCTTCTTAAAATACTACCAGACACTATGTACAGCTACTCCATCTAATGATGCACTCCTGAGTGAAATATTACAAGAAGCTAATATGCCAAAACTGTCTCTTGAACAACAGAAATTATTAAATACAGAGATTTTATCTCAAGAGATCTCGGATACTATTTCAGATCTGAAGCTTCATAAATCACCTGGCCCTGATGGATTTACAGGTGAATATTATAAACTCCTAAAAGTAGAGATAGTTCCGACCCTACTGGAACTATATCGGACAATCCACCGTTGCCGTCCTCATTACCCATCCTTTAACCAGGCATACACTACTTTAATCCCAAAGCCAAATAAGGATCCTATGTTAATGTCCTCATATCGCCCTATAACTCTGCTAAACCTGGATTTTAAAATTCTTTCCCGTATAATGGGCAAATGCCTCCAAACAATACTGCCCTCCCTGTTGACCTCACACCAGCTAGGTTTTGTACACGGACGCCATTCGGTGCGTGGTATTCATACTGCAATAGCTTCAATAACTGCCTCTTCCCAAGACCCCCGCTCACCCAATATGCTTCTCAGCTTGGATGCTCATAAAGCATTTGATACAGTGTCCTGGTTTTTCTTATCAGCTGTATTGAGGTTGAAGCAACCATGTAAGAAACTAGGGCCTCGGTTTATCGGACTGTCACTATCGAGAAAAAAATCAATCCGGTGGCGTTCAGACTCAAACTTCCACCATCCTTAAAAATTCCTAGTACCTTTCACTGTTCCCTCCTGAAAAAGGCGGTTCCTCCCAGCAACTTCCATCATCACTCTGCAAATAGAACTCGGCCTCTGCTTGTGAAAGGTGACCATGAGTTCATCGTGGAGAAAATCCTGGACTCGAGAAAAGTGCAAGGTCAGGTCCAGTTCTTAGTGCACCGGAGGGGTTACGGCCCAGACGAGCGATGTTGGATACCACAAAAGCGTCTCCACGCTGAGAGACTCAAGAAGGAATTCTTTAAAAAATTTCCCACAAAGCCAGGTACTGTTACAGCAGCGGCGGTGCCAAGCCGCGGCGACTCTCACCTGCGTCCCGGCCGTTGCTATGACGACCGGGACGTCACTTCCGGGGGGTCGTCCCGGCCGTTGCCAATTTGCAAATCCAGCCGGGAGGGCATGTTCCGGCTGGATTTGCAAAGTGGGGGTCCTCCTGACCCGAAGAACAGAAGACTGCAAGCAAGTTGAAATTACAAAATGGGGGTCTATGTGACCCGAAGAACAGAAGATATTTTCAAGCATGGACAATTTGTATCTACAAATTATTTTGGACCTTTATTGGAATTACAAATTATTTTGGACTTCTTCATGGACCTTTATCGGAATTCCAAATTATTTTGGACATGGGTTTTAAGCCATTTTGAATTAAAAGCTGCTGACAAAAGATGAAACATCAGATAGGTGAGTATTTGGGGATTAATTATTTTGAATAAACATATGTGATACGGAAGAGGGTGTTTTGTGTATTTATAGGGATTTTTTTATTTTTAGTAAAATTATGTGTTTTTTACGGGAGTGTTGTGGATTATTTTTAAAAAATATTTTGTGGAAATACAGGTCGCAGTTAGGCATGTTGGCACTTGTGGTTCTCCAAGTGCTGGTATGCCCTGGCTGCCATGGGTATGCTGGTGCTTGTAGTTCTACAAAAAAAACCCCACTTCCTAGGGAATCCAGCCCAGCTCTGAAAAGCCGCGTGTCCCACTGCTATAGTGCCATCCACCCCGGCTGGTTTGCCTAGTGCTGGTTGCATGAAAATCTTTTTTTTCCCCAATTTTCACGCAACGAGCAGTAGGCTGGTAGCACAAGGGTTAATAGTGTTAGGATGGGGGACCCCACGCTTTTTTTTAACATTCATATTTTAGAGAGCCCAAAATTGCACTATTTTTGAAAGTAAAACATTCAACCAATCAGAAATGACTATTTGTTTGCAAATGGCGATTTTCAGCTAAACACGTCTAAGTTTAATGCGCCTCAAATCGTGAGAGATGAACAGCGATTTTGAAGTTCAGACAAACTATTGTTACTTAATACATAGAGCGACTTGAGGAATCAAATCGCCAGTTATTTCTCGCGATTTGCTGCAATTTAAGGAAGCAACAGCTAAACAAGGTTCATTACTATACCATGTACCTTGTACAGGTGTTGCCTCCTTAAATTATTACCTGAACAAATCGGATCACATTTAGTCTCTTCTATGTGATGTCAGCCACCGCTGCCAGCTTCTTCAGGGGCTGCAATTGATAAAAGTCTAAGCTGTCAATAATTTCAGTGAGTCGGCAAGCGTTTTTTCACGGCTGAAAAAATGGTACCCAACCCTTCCAAAGACATCTTTAGTATATGTTGCACTATTTTGTATTATAATATTGAGGTCTTGCTGATATCTCAAGTGCTCTTACACTGTGTTTTTATTCAATTTTATTCATGTATTGTACTGTCGGTTGGTTCTTTCTCACATAAGCTTTTCAAAACTCAGTAAAGAAATATTGGACAAAAATAAAATCAACACCATTCAACAAGATAATCCTCCACACCCCACCTACCTTCAACACTGCACAATCCACCTACCGTTCATTCTCTACACTGATCTCATCATTTCACTCTACTTTGTCAACTTCTTCTCCTGCACTGCATGTCCACCACTAACTTACCTCTTCAACCTGTCTCTCTACCAACATTCCACTGCGACTGCGTTCACAAAACTGATCAATGATCTACTTACGGCAAAGTCTAAGGGCAACTTTTCCATACACGTCCTGCTGAACTTACTTGCTGCTTTAAACATTATTGATCACCCTCTTCTCCTGCGCACCCTTTACTCCACTGGTTTTTATGACACTGTTCTGTCCTGGTTCGAATCTTACCTATCAAACTGCTCCTTCAGTGTCACTACCTTAGGCTCATCCTCCCCTACACAACCACTGTCTACTGGGTCCATGTTCAGTTCTTGGCCCTCTGTACACCGCTCCTTTAGTTTGCTCATTTGTCCTCTAGAATCACTTCTACACTGACTATATACAAATCTACCTCTCCTCCTGTGACCTTTTCCCTACTGTCCTCCATAATCCAATTGAAATTTCTCACATTCACATACAAATCCCTTAACAACATCACCCCTTCATTTCAAGTGTAATATCAAAATAGTCTCTTCATGGCAATCTTGCTTCATCTCTCATAACCACCTCACACTCCTGTCTACAAGACTTCTCTCATGCCACTACCCACTTGAGGAAATCCCTACCATGCCCCATCATACTCTCCCACAACCTTCAAATCGTTAAGCATTCTCTGGTATGGCATCTTTTCTATTAGTGCTTAACCTCCTCATACATATACTACTCATGCTGGTACACTGTCCCAATCCTCACTCTGAATCACACTCACTCCTTTTGTCTCAGCTGTTCCTTTTATCAGTTAGCTCTAATTAGAAGGGCCATCCCTACCATTGCTGTATGTCTTTATTTATTTTGTCTACAAAACATTCTTGTTTTATGTTTTCCCCACTGTCCACTGGGAAGCAGTAATGCACATTACAAATCAATGACAATAATAATAATAATAATCAGAAAATTAGATTATTATTATTTGTTTTTTAGTCTCAATTTAATGTGTGCTATTGTACAATGTGCCCAGCAGATGGGGATAAAGTTTCATATTGTACAAAAGAGAGCGAGCAAGAGACAGAGAGAGAGACAGAGAAAAGTAGGTAAATGAAGGTAATCAAAATATTGAACATAATTTTTTACACAAGTGTGACACATGTTGTTAAGTCTTTAGTAATATGTACTGTTATGCCTTAGATTCATATCTAATAGTTCAGTGTTGACAACATTATTGGCAGTATAACTCAACATCAAAACTCTAGGGTTAAATACACACAGTGAAGCACCTGCACAAACAGTAGGTCTTCTGGCGGCCAGGCCAATATTTACTGTATTGCAAATTTTTAGGGTAGCACTGTTAAATCTGTACATAGGTACTTACTGAGGGAATATTTGCTTAGAAAGCTCAGGGTAGTGACCATCCTAACTGCAACCTTACTTGCAGCCATCCTATAAGACAGTATACATACAGCAATAAAACCTCAAGAGCTCGCTGAGTATTCAGTGATGGATAAATAAGATACATTCTGATATCTACAGAACCATAGCTGTGCACTTTAGTACCCTGGGCAAAGCAGAACACTGGCAAACCCTCACCACATCCACATACCTTGGTGGGAGTAGAGGCTGCTTCTCAGTAGTTACACATCGCCGGAAGGGTTGTGCCTAGACCTTTAAGAACAATGCCTTTCCAACAAGGTGCTGCACTCTCCTACCTGTTTTGCATATTTGACCTTGTGCTGTTGCTGGTGTCTTTTGCTCCATTCCTGCTTGGAATGTTCCTGGAATGTTGGGTCCCTGTTGTCTCAATTCATCTCCTGGAAAGTTGAGCAGTGACTGAACAATCTAGGAATCTCTCCCCACAACCATGCAGACATTAAATCAGTAGCTTTTTCTGCTAAATAAACAGGCCTGCTTCATTCTTGTTGCTTCTATGCCAACTCCTCTTGTCTCCTCTATTCTGACAGCCTCTTGACATCATATTTGCATGTCAGGACACAGTGAGCAGGAAGCTGACTGGGCAAATGAAACCCAGCGGTGCTGCCCCATGGCATGCACCGCATCATTGTTTGGTTGAAATTTGGTTTGAAACAGGGGAGCGGGTATTGCGCCCCATTACGATTAATGATTAATTTTCTTGGCGAGAAAATTTTTTAAATAACAATTGCTCCTTATGAAGTAGATATATGCAGATCATGTTTATTGAAGAATATATAAGGATACAAACATTATGTGTTCAAATAGTATAGACAATAGTAATAAACAACACAAGCATAATCTTCACATATATTGCTGGAATTTACACAATTGCTAAAGGGCTATTTAAACTAGACAAAAAGTGGGACAAATAAACTAGTGGTTCTGGCTATTTTTTCTGTTACAGAGGACAACTACTTTTGGTAGCAGAAGTATAACTTGCAAGGATAGTTCTGCTGGACTTGCTAACTATAGCAAATAGAACAGATAATATATATTATGTACAGCTGAGAGGGAATTTAGGAAATAATAAGCACAACAAGATAATATTGGACTTAAAATAAATAATTTTGTATAGGAGCTATAAAAACTATGAATTTTAGAAAAACAAAGTTTAATATGCTCAGACAAACATTGAAGGCTGTAGACTTGGAAAGTGTACTCAAATAAAAACACTGATGAAATGTGTAATTTTAGGCAATATTATAAACAAGTACTGATGCAATACATAGCCTAAGAGAAAACAATGTCTATTAATGTCAATTGAAGCCTAGCGGGTCTATAATTTGCTGATTGTAATATTGTTCTCTTTTTAAACATTGATAACACATCTGCTTTCTGCTGATATTGTGGCAGATTTTTTTAATGTAAATTTTAGACTTTTAACATTCAAAAATATAAATACGTTTTATGCATACTTGACAACTTTTCCTCGTTGTCTTCAGGGAGATCCCGGGGGAGGTGGGTGTGCGGGAACGGGACTTGACGAATCACATAATTTTTCACCCACCCCTAAACGATTGTCACAATTTTGTCCATTTACAGCAGGGGGCGGGGCTAAGATGACACAATATTTGTGTCATTAAGCTCCACCCCCACCACTTATCTATTGCGGGGTGGAGAACCGGGAGGTTGTCCAGGTCTCCCAGAAATGCGGGTGTCCCCAGGAGAGTAGGCAACTATGCATTAAAGAAAAGCAGCTAATCAATCTCTAGAGACTGAAGTGTCTTTTACATTTCTGTCTCCGTTACTGAAGTCATGTCTTACCTGTCAGTCTTTGATTAAATCTTGGTCTCCATGAAAATGGCCACCTCCATAGGCATCAATACATAGACATAGGACACAATTTCTAAACTGTGTCATCATGCCACAGATGGCGAAGCCAACCACGTCTTGTACTGGCTTAGCATCAGGGAGAATGTCAGACTCTTCAGGGAGTGAGGGAGATCACCCCTATTTCAGGGAGTCTCCCTGACATTCAGGGAGAGTTGGCAAGTATGGTTTTATGTCAAATTTCCAAACAATGTGTGCACTGTTTTCACTTGCTTGTGAGAGATTTGTAAATGTATCTAACATAAATGTGGCATGCCAAGAGTGTGGGTATGACTACACCATAATATGAACTATTACAGGATCTGCTCCCTACTGTATGTGTTCCTGACTAGTCATGTCTGTTGTATTGTATTATTGTTCTACTCTCTATATAATTGTGGAGTAGATGCATATAGTAGAAAATGGAAAAACAGATAAGCAGATTAAAAAAAAGTTCAAAAGAATAGCTCTTGAGTTAGTGTGCTCTATTATAACCTTTCTGTGGCTTTAATTTATATGCCAGCCAAATCTTGATAGGGAGAGTGGTTATCAACTGCTAGCTAAACGGGAGACACACAATACATGTCAAAATGAACAATTATTAAATTTATGTTATTCTCTCCAATAATAGCCCAAATGCTTTACCTCTTCAAAAAGAAAAAATAGTAAAGCAGCCTCTATTCAGAAGAAGAAATCTTTAAATCTACAATTTATCAAGCAAGGCAGATCTATGGAGAGTAGCTTGAGTTCAGAAACAAGGTGTTCCCTGTACTGTAGGCATAGCTGCTCCCCATTCAGGAATGCCTTAATGTACTAGAAGCTTTTGTTGTTTATTCTTAATGTCTGGTGGAATCCTGACGTGCATGTCTTCTGTTTCACAAATTAATATGTCAATGTGCTGTATTTTTAAAAAATCCAAATATCTAATATTACATGTGTATCTGGAAATATAGTGAATTGATAAATCGGATTTTGCTGACATTACAGCAAACTAACATAGAGATCACAGGTCCAACAACCATAAGTTCTTAAAAATATCCACTTTTTTACTAGACAAAATGTTACATTTTGTCAAATGGCTCTCTTTATGCCGATATTTAATCAAACTTAATTATTGTAACTATGTTGATAATAAAATTAGTATATCTCTGGTAATACAATCTTTGAGTTCTGTTTTTGCTTCACTAATGTGCGATATGCCATTCTGCAGAAATTTTTATTTAACTTTATTTACAGAGGCAAAAATACAAAATAAGATATTGAACAGATGGATGTAAAGAACAAAGAATACAATCAAACAATCATTTGCTTAAAAGCAAGAAACCTATATACTAGGTATTCAAAATTTTTAAAAACGTGACATCTTTGAGTTTATAATCCCTGGTTATAGAAACCCAGGCGCGACCAGATATAGTAAATTAAGGGAGGTATTTAATAAGGTATTCACCCTCCGTAAAATCAATAGGAGGGTAATTTGCTAATAATCTAGACTCATGCCATGATGTGACACATACCATGATGTTAAACTAAAGTAGGACTGAATTTGACCTTCGATAAAACTGGGCAATGAAGCAATATAACTCTCCCAAAGCTGAAAAAACCTTTAGCCAGTTTTTCTGTAAGCAAGGAGGATCCCAACCAATAGCTTTGTTGTCCTAAATGTCTTAGGTGCAAATCCCAGGACCGCCCACTACAGGGTCAAAGGAGTGTTTAAGTTTAATGTCTATGAATAGAGCATTTTCATGTAGAGAATACACTTGGCGGTAAGTGAAGGTTGTAATATAAATCAAATTTATATATATATTGTAATTACATTTTTAAATTTGAACTGAATATAGGGTCTGCAACCATATTAGTAGTAATTGGGATATACTATCACTCTACAATGGTATAAATGTGTGTGTATATATATTATATATATTTACTTCTTTACTTATAGAGAGTAAGTGAAAGAGAGTGCTGTGCTTCACAAAGAATTTCAAAGGTGTGATACAACTATTGGCAAACCCTGTATTTGTAAATGATTATTTTTGTGACACTCTTATAATAAAATATAATTGTAGATACACAACAATTATAAATGAATGAGTAAATTTAAGAATTCAAGGAAATTTTCAGTTTTAGTTTTTTAGTTTTAAGTGAAAATGTAGTTCATATATCATGGCTATTTTATTATGTATTCTTTATTTAATGCAGACAGCAGGAAATATGCAAATAAACAATTAAACTTTCACAATGAAACAAGTATAAGCTAACATTATTTTAAACATTATGTGAGTGGCAGGGTAGAAAAAGAATATTTAGCAATCATTAAGTAGATAGGGAGTAACAAATGGTGGGGTGGATTGGGAAAGAAGGGAGGGGGCAGACCAAGTCAAAAAAGGCAAAGTAGAGAATTTCCCCTTCATGGCTATTTCTAAATTGTCCTCGCACCACATTTCCTTTATAAAATCAAAATACTTGTGAGACATCCAGCCTTGTGGTGACACACTGGTTGTAAACCACTGATGTTGATCTAGTAGTGAAATACTTAGAATTGTTTGTGTTTAAAAAATGACAAATACAAAATACCACTTGAAGAATATACACCGCAGATAGGTATATAAGAAATTCCACAAACAGAATATATATATATATATATATATATATATATATATATATATATATATATATATATATATATATTAGAGATGCTCACTGACCCCCGTGAAGTGGTCTTGGTTTTGGCTTTGGATCTGGATTAGCTTGTGTGTTTTGGTTTTGGATCTGTATTTTTTTAGACAAATTGCTAAAATATGCTAAAATCACATGATTTTGCTATTTATTTGATCCTACATTATTATTACCCTCACTAGCACTAATTTAAAATAATTTGCAGTCAATTTTGACCACCTCACAAGTCACAATATTATTTTCATACACTTTCAAACTAAGATTGCAGCATTCTTGGTGGTGATAAGAAAAAGGCCATTGTCATGCCTGGGCATAAGACCAAAAATCCACCTCTTATGTGTGCAATTATTTTTGCACAAATCTTGACAACAGTTATCTAGCCATTGGTAGCGTTTGTAAAGCCACACTCAGTAGAGGTAGTGACCTTAACCATCCAGGATCCTCATCCATGTTACGGCATTTGAAGCGAGTTCATAGAAAGCTGTTTACTCACACAATCAACTTGGTGTACAGAACTTTTTAAAAAATGACAATGACATGCAGGAGATGCTGTCTGTGTCCCAAAAAGTTTAGGGTCATTTTCGGGATTCTGCAACAGCATGTAGGAGAATGCAGCAGCAGCAAGAAGACTAGAAATTGAAGGGAATGTACTTTAGTCCAGCGAAGTAGTCACCTGTGAAGAGAGTGCAGACACAGTTAGCTTGAGTCAAGTGATTGCCTTAATTATACTTTTTGAGAAGCAGCTACAAGTTGAAGGATGAAATTAAACTAAGCAAATCCACTAATTATATTGTAATTGTAGATCTAGGACATAATTCACTTCGCAAGGATCCAAGAGCTATTAACATCTTGTTATAACGTCTCCACCTTCAGTTTCTCTGGCAACTGCTTCTCGGAAAAAACTTAGCTTTTCCAAGACATCCAGTGGAGATGCAGATGAGTCAGCACAACATTTTGACATTTGCTCTGCTCTAAAAGAATTGCCCAAAAATCGTGACAGCTCTGCCATAAAATGAACTACAAATTCCATGAGAAAGGTCATTATCGCCAATTACATCAAAGTATACAGACATCTGTGATAGTGGATTCCAGCGGGGATGAATTAGTATTGTCTGAGGAAGATGTACACAATGATGAGGGTGAATATGATGACAGTGTAGATTGCAGATGCTGAAATCTAGCTAAGAGAAGGGAGCTACCTGATGCTGGTATGCCTGGTAATATTTTGGGTAGAATTGTATCTTTTCAATTTTATGTTTTTCTACATTAAACCCTCACCTTTTTTAGAGAGGTATTTTTTTCTTTTAAAAGGTGCAAGCTTTTTATTTACATTTTTGTTTCCCTGACTTAAAACCACTATGCACTTGAACATAGGCTTTAGGTAGAGGGATTAGTATCATCATGACTGAGACTGGAGAGTGACAACAACAATGTCACCCTTCCTGTTTCTGTATGAGCTGTGGCACAATACAATGTCACTGGAGATTTTGAAGAACACTGACAGCCCTATTATTAAAATTTCTGTTTCAGCACTGAACCCTGCCACCTCTCCTGTTTCTGAGTGAGCTATGGTACAGTAAAATGTAACTGCAGATTTAGACCAAGCCAGCCAGCCCTATAATTTCTATTTCAGCAATGACTCTTAGCAATGGAGCATTCCTCTTTGTCTGTTACCTATATAATGCAGTAGAATTTGCCTGCAAATTCAGAAGACAAGCCTGCTAGCCCTCCTTTTTGTATTTCAGCAATGACTCTTAGCAATGGAGCACTCCTCCTTGTCTGTTATATATATATGACACTTCTGAAATTGCCTGCAAATTCAGAAGAAAAGCCTGCAAGGACTAGTATATTTGTTTTTCAGCAATGACAATTAGCAATGGAGCTCTTGTCTTTGGGTGTATATAACACCCTACATTTATTGGTGCAAAATTAGAAGACAAGCCTGCAAGGACTAGCATATTTGTATATCAGCAATGACAATTAGCAATGGAGCTTTCTTTAACAATGCTACCACCCTCTTCTTTCAATTCTCTAAGTTTGCCTGCCCAACTTCTCTACACTCTATCCTACCCTTTCTGTATCCCTCTCTTAGATCCCTCTCTCGCTAGATCGCCATGGAGGGCGGTATTTATAGATTCCAAAACTCGCGAGATCCGAGATCCCACGACGTCACAATGACGTTTTACCTCTCGTTTTGGAATCCAAAAAAGCGTGAAAGGAGTCGGCTCGATACTCGGATCCCCTAAGTTCGGGTGTGTTCGGTTTCCGAGGAACCAAGCCTTATCATCTCTAATATCCATCTATCTATCTATCTATCTATCTATCTATCTATCTATCTATCTATCTATCTATCTATCTATCTATCTACCCATCTATCTATCTATCTATCTATCTA